>NC_084588.1:27883483-28183761 GCF_033807715.1 Cololabis saira | reverse complement strand
TAGCAGTATTTTTATTTGGTGAATGTGTTTGCCCCCCCCCCCCCCCCCCCAAACAAAAACAACAAAAAACAAATTGCACAGGCACTGACACAGATTTTCTAATCTTAATCTTGAGCTTTTGCAAATATCAGCTCTTCTAAAAGATGCATGTTAATATCCACACAATGGACTGCAGAAATCAGCTCCATCTAGCATGGCCAACCATCCTAGCGCACCAATACACACAATTAACAGTCTTATGCCGTTTGCATTAAAACAGACAAGCTGTTGTTTTCACACAACCCTGATAATGCTACAATGCCACCTTTGTAATATGGTTTTACTATTCATCTGTACACAAGTTTTATTTGGCAGCCTGATGAACTGAGGTTCGCTGAATTTCAGCACAGAGAGACGTAATTATCAGATGCAGAGTTTCTTGGAGAACAGCAGATAAAAGCCAATGAATTTGTTCAGCGCGGTCTACTCTCCTGTCTGCATTCATGAACACTCCAGGCTTTATTTGAATTTCATAAACCACAGCAATTCATTTGTTGAAATGAATTCATTTACTATCTTTGAGAGACATTATAACCTTTTTTTTTTCAAATGCTGACATAATTTCCTGAGGTTTTATTAAATGTCGACACGCAGTTCACTTTTCAACCATGTCTTTATGGCTCAATTTTGTAGCAGCCAGTTTAAGGGGGTGGAGTCAGACATTCAACTCTACTCCACCCCTTTCTGTTCAAATTGGAGATACAGTACTTGCTTCCAAAGCGCAGCAAACGCAACATCATTTGTATTCAGGAGAAGAAAAAGAAATAAACACACACACCACACAGAATAGTGATGACGACAACAAAAAAAACTATTTTTTTTTCCTGTAGATTTTTACTGTAAAGTCCAAAGTCAAACTTTTGATAACTGTTCACTGCTCTAATGCAAAATATAATCAATGACTTCCCTTTCAGGATTTATGAACTGTGAACACAAACCCAAACAGCGAATAACTTTTGGTTTTTGTGTCTGTTTTGCATGTTTACAGGGAAAACAAGGTTATATTATTCATGAGTGTTCATTTAGCATCACTGTAAATTAGACTAGAAATGTTGTACTTTAATGTACTTCTACTACTTAAAAGTGACAGGAAGGAAATAGAAAGGTAACTGAAAATGTGGACTGTATTTCTTGGAGTCAGAGTTCAGAGTCCAACCACTTGATCCACACGTCCAGCCTTTTCATCTCACTCTGATCAACATCAAAGGAGTTGGGATTTTTTTGTCCCACCTCTAGAAAAGTAAAACTGGTGTACAATTGTGATTTGATTCTTTTTCTCTTTGAAGCAATGAATGTTGAATGGTTCAGCAATCTTTTTTCAAAGATGGATCAGGCAGGGGGAAAGATTTTTAAGATGATGAGATGTGAAGGGGTAAAGGTTGATTAGCATAGTTTTCATCTAAACTAGCTTCTGCTTCTAAGTGGACTGACCCCATAGTTTGCCTCTGTGGATCTCCTGGAAATTGAAATGCTTGTCAGTGTCTTTCCAGATGCATTTGTATCATATCTGAATGGAGAGACAAGCAACTAATGGTGCTTTTACATTAGTACCTACTCAGTGCGACTCAACTCGCCACGCCCCCGTTTTGCGCTTTTACACTAGGGGTCGACGCGGGTGGAGTCGTGCCAAGTAGATACTTTTTCTGTATCTATTCTGCTGAGGTTCTGAGAGTGCTGAGTCGGCCCTGTATCTGACGTCATCACACTACAGGCCACCGATTGGTCGGGGGGCGGGGCCGTCAGACGTTTGAATCAGGAAGCGGGAATCAGCGCAAGAGCGGCTTACGGCTCTTCATTTTATTCAACAGGCAATGGCAGCGCAAACGTCTGTTTCGTGATCCAACTCTGAGGTGCAGATGTTCATAAACCTGGTGGCTGAGGAGAGAATTAAAGAGGGATCTAGACGGGCGATAAGGAACGACCAGATCCACCAGGCGCTCGGTCACTTCATAGCTGCTCGCGGCTACCAACGGGCTTTTCAGCAGCGCCGAGACAAACAAACAAAAAATAAGCGTTGCTGCTTGAAGCTTCTTTCACTCTCATTTTTTAACTTGATATCGAACACAAGTCACAGACCCAGCAGCACATATACCATCTCCTCCAGGTTCTACATCTTTAGTGTTGTTGTCTTCTCCGTTTAGATCAAACAATCAAATACGTCACAGCAGCTTTGCTCCAACCCGCCCACTTCTCATCTGGGTGTCTAGAAACAAACGAGGACGAGGCGAGTCGCGCTGAGTAGGTACTAGTATAAAAGCGCCATAATAAAAGCTTTTTCAAGATGGAAAGTCTGATGAAAAACTTGGAATTGAAGTGGAAACAGCACTGAAAAATGTCTTAAGATTAAATTTAAAGAATGATAAAATGGTCAATAAACAAACAAAAATGCTTCTGGTGCCCCAATTTTATCACTTATCTAACAATAGTAAGCTAGGATTACCTTTTGTCTCCTGGTGTCTGAAATTAGTCTAATACAGGTGACCAAACAGGGCACATTTTCTGCCTTCAAATCTTCACTGGTATTGTCAGTAAATTTGATGAGTTAAATAAAGATCTTATGCTTGACTGGCTTTCCAAACAGCTTTTAAATTATTCAAGTTGAAACACATGTTGGGGTCCACAGTGGAACCAGCACATATTCATTAGATTGGAAGGAAATAAATATGTGCTTTATCTGTGTATTTTAAATCCAGTTCTGCCTTAAAATAAACCTCCAATATTGCACTGGTATCAGGCAACAGCAACAAAAACACTGCTGTTTAAATGTTCGATGTGGTCAATTTACGAGTGCACATAACACACTGATGTTTGTGCTCCTCTTGCAGCCATTGTTTAGCGCCACAAACAGGTTCTTCTCCCTCGTCCCTCCCATCACCGTGGTGCCAATCTCTTCCTGCAGCAAACGGCTGGAACTGTGTGCGACACTGCAGCGATTGTGTTTCACGTAAATAGAGGCATTAGAGGCAGGGTCCATCAGTTCATATTGCACAGCTGACTGAACAACTAGAGCTCTGTGGTCACTTGTCAGGGATTCGAGGCGTAATTGTGGTTTGCACACAATCTTGTGGGCCATATTTCACAGCCGAGTGAGCTGATACTGCAGCGCGACGACAGCCGACTCTTCACAGCTCTGGCAGGTCGGATTTATATATAGCAGCTGAAGATGCTCGGTGTAGCTGCTGGGTACATGTAACCGATGTGAGCAGACTTTTGACCTTTGGTGTCCAGTACATGCACTTGAATGAACCGCCTTAGTCATGAACCGCTTTTACTGACATCAGAAGCAGCTCTACTAATCAGGACTGCTTGTCGAACATTTCTCTATACCTGTAACATCTTCAAATACCAAGATGGGGTTCAGCTTCTTTTCAACAGACTTCTTTGTGTTTTGAATGTTACACATTATCCGTGAATGAACCAGAATTGACTCTGTGTAAGGAAAGTGTATTGGCTAATATTGCTCTTTATCATAACACTTGGTTATTGCTGATTATACAGGCGAGCTGTAATAGAATTAAATCCCACACTGTGGAGTTGCTTAATTGATCTTCAGAGTTTTCAGAAGAACTCAAGCATTAAATGCAGCCTAATGAGTCCAGTAAAGTATTCTTTTGTCGGGAAAAGTAATTTAACATTCAATTTCTAGTATTAAATCCTTATTTATTGCTTGTTCCCCCTCCCATTTGTAAAAACAGGACCCATTAATTAAACATTGAAAAAATAAAGCAACACTGTAAATTGCTGTCCAGGAAATTTGCCACACATTTTCTTTCAATAAAAGACTTTAGCAAATGTTTTCTAATTCCAGTCAATGTTTCATGGCTACAGATCTGTTTATTCAAACTGGCTTCAATTTAAAGTGTGGGAAACAAGTAAAAACAGAGTGCAGTATTTTTAAGAGAAACATTTGGAGCAAGAGAGCGGTGTAAATGCTGCCAACCATCCTGTGTAATTAAGTAGTTGTAAAGAGGACTGAGGTTTTTATTACTACTGTGCATGCATGTTGAAACTTAAATGCACAACACGTGCTGACATACAGTACAAAAAGAAACAAGGAAGTTTGTTACATGCTGCTGCATATTTTGGCCAAATTAGTATGCAGCTCTAACAAAGCAGCCCTGCCTACCGGCCTTGTCCCCCTGCCAGACTCATGTCCCTCTTTGATTTTCTGTCAGCATTCATCCTGTTTTTGTGTTTGTGTTTCTTTTTTGTTTTGTAATGCAATTTTGCATCAATTTAGGAAATGCTCACTGTTTCTTCTTGAAGCCTCTGGCACTCCCTCCTCTCCTCACAGCAGAAACCGTTACAAGTGGCCTGTTACTTTTCACCCGGAGGGAGCGGTTTTAGTGGAAGATGTAGCCCGGTACCGACTGAGATGTGCCCCTGAGGACCGCCTGTCAGGAACTGTTAAAGGAAAAGCAGAAACGTGTGTGTGTGTGTGTGTGTGTGTGTGTGTGTCTACACAGACTGTCAAAATGAAAAAACAAAAACTGCACAAATGTATGAATTCACAATGTGAAGAAGGCTGTGTGAAAGCTGCTGTTTTTGGGGTGGAGACTTGTTGTACAAAAAATAAATCTGTTGGAAACATTGTAGAACTTCAAACAGAAGAAAACAGCCCCGTGGTGCGATTACATGCTCTCTGAAGACTTTTTACGATTTCACAAGGAAATGTTCCCGTTTTTCCTCTTTTTTTTTTTGTATATATTTTATTAAGCTGGAAGTGTACCGACAGTCACAGAAGGCCTTGAAATGAGTGTCAGGCTGGTGTTTTTATGTTGATTTATCTTTTTTGCACATAGATAAGAGAAAGCCCAGCCAGTGCAAATTGTAATAGCCTTTTATAGTGGCACAGCCCATGGGCATGTTCAAATTGCATCTAGTTTCTTTTTCATTCAAGCTACACACTTTAGTGTATAAATATATTAGCTTTAGTATATAAACTTTGTGATGACAGAAAAACTTCTCTCTACTTCTTCTGAAATGACAGATTTAGCATTTTCCAATTTTGCACATTGGCATTACAAGGTGGTCTCTTGCACAACAGATCAAGACGACCACACCCCTACCATGTCAAATATTTGATCTCTGCATCCAGTGGTTTATAAAAAGGGACAGACGAGATAAGAGAAAAGAAATTATTTATTATAAAAGGGTCTTACGAAAAAAGGTCCTCTGGAGCAAAAGTCTTTCTGTAGAATTCTCTCTGATGGAATGGCTTAAAATGGTGAATTTAAACATCACTTCCAATTATACATAACTATGTCCCTTGAAGTATTGCTGTAGAAAAAAGGTCGAAGGAAAGATGGAATTATTAAGTGCACTTCATGGGATATTGAATTCCTTTCTAAAATAATTTCTTACCTTGTGAACACTTCATTTGCATAGTACAACTTGAACTGAAAGGTAAAAATGTCCAATTGGAGAAAGGACACCCTGAGGACTCCTACTTCCCCAAGTACAAGGATAGTGCACTCAAATATGATCAGAAAATGTCACTTGAAACACAGGAAACTTCAAACATATAATGGGAAGCACCATGTTGACATACTGGAAGTGGTGAGAGACAAATCTTCTACATTTTTGTAGAAAATCAGTCCCTATAATTAGGGATGTCCTGATCAGGTTTTTTTTTTGCCCCGATCCCATTCAGAGTCAATTGATTTTGAGTATCTGCCGATACCGAGTCCAGATCCAATACTTTCATAACACATTTAAAATGATGAACAAATGCAAAATAAACAGATCCAGGCTGTCCCCCATTTTTATTTTATTCACCTTATTTTATCATTTTGCAGTTAAACAGTGCAGTTCTCTTTAAGGTAGCTTGAACCATCAAGTTATAATAGTGTGACTACTAACTAGTAAAAATAGTGCAAATTTAAACATAAAATTGAATTAAATACAAATAGCAGACTAGCGTTTTTCTGAAAGCTCAGTTTAGTAAGACAACAC
The DNA here is from genome assembly GCF_033807715.1 of Cololabis saira. NCBI lineage: Eukaryota > Metazoa > Chordata > Actinopteri > Beloniformes > Belonidae > Cololabis > Cololabis saira. The sequence goes on along the minus strand of NC_084588.1, from coordinate 28,177,767 downwards.
AGAAGCCAGCTTCGTTCAGTTTTCAGTCACCCTTGTGACTTAACTTTTATTGATTTGCCTCTGCTGTAGCACTGCTGTGCGCATATCACCACAAACAACTGTATTGAACTCACTTTCGTGACAGCCCACACTCTGCACCCCCACCTCACCCATAGCTTTCTCCATTTTAGCAGCATTGTCGCCCAAAATTACGTCAACCCCTTGTTTGTTGATTCCCCAGTTGTTTAGCATTTTTTCCATCATCTGTTTGATGCGCTGATCAAAATAATGAGAATAAAATATATATCCGATCCCTGATCGGGATGCAACATCCGATTTCGATCAAGTCTGAAACAACGTGATCGGATCAGGACATCCCTATCTATAATATCAGGTTCCAATTATATGAAAAACAGAAGAGATTGCACACAAGTAAAATCAAATTCATTTTGTTTGGATCCGCCAGATCCGCTGGTCCATCCTCAGTCCTCATACTGCTTGACCTGTCCGATGTCAACTGGACACGGTCAACCAGCACATTCTCCTCTCCACACTCTCAAAGCTTGGCATTTCAGGATCTGTACTCTTGTAGTTCATGTTTTACTTCACAGGAAAATCCTTCAGAATATCACAGCAAGAATGAGTTTCCAGATCGCATGAGATGGCAACAGGGGTGCCACAGGGATCGGTGCTTGGCCCTCTTCTCTTTTCACTGTACACCACTCATGGTTTCTTCTACCACTGCTGTGCCGATGACACCCAGCTTTTCCTTTCCTTTCCACCTGATGACACTGCCATCTCAATGCGAATATCAGCACATCTTTCTGATATCTTAGTGTAGATGAAGGATCGCCACCTTCAGCTAAATCTGTCCAAGACTGACCTTATTGTCTGTCCAGCCAGTCATTCCTTACCTCCTCAGATAAGCGTGAAGCTGGATTCCACCACACTTGTGCCCACGTCTTCTGCTAGGAATCTTGGTGTTATGTTAGACAGCCAGCTGACCTTTAAGGACCATGTTGCCTCGATTTCCCGGTCTAGCCGTTTCGCTCTTTATAACATGCAGACAATCAGATCCTACCTGTCAGAACATACAGCGCAGCTCTTGGTTCAGGCTCTGGTCGTCTCATGCATTGACAACTGTAATTCCTTGTTGGTCAGCCTCCCTGTGTGCTCAGTTAAACCTCTGCAGATGATCCAGAATGCAGCAGCACGTCTGGTCTTCAACCAGTCCAAGACAGCTCATGTCACTCCACTGCTAATCTCCCTGCACTGGCTTCCAGTTGCAGCACGCATCAGGTTCAAAGCCCTGCTTCTGGCTACCAAACAATTACCCAAACGGCTCCTGCTACCTTCACTCCTTCATCCAGAGCTACACTCCCTCTTGACAGCTCCGCTCAGCCAGTGAAAGACGCAGGATCCGTACCTACTTTTAAGAGTAATCTAAAGACTTAGCTATTTAAGGAGCATTTTTGCATTTAGTTTACTTCTCTGCTCATCAGAATGAAGTTTTCACAAGCTCTTTGCATGACTCAGCACTGAGAAAGCTGCATGCACTTATGCCAAGATGATATTATCATGGTGAATTTAAGACCTAGTTTTGCTGAATAAAGGGACTGTTGTGTTGAGTGGAAAGGAAACAAAAACTAAATAAATAAATCCTCTAGCACGGCAGCACCTGTGTCCAACCGGACGCTCAGCAGTCTGACCAGCACTTATCCAGCTGTACCCTCCTATGTGATTTCCTGCTTGTGTTGTTCTCTCAGATGTAAGTCCCTTTGGATAAAAGCATTTTTTAAATGGCACATACAGCTCCAAGTAACATTGTGCATGCAGGTATTTAAGTAAATGTACAGAATAGGCAGTGTATTAGTGGATTCATGAAAGTATTCCGGTTGGAACTTTCGTCTTTTTTCTTTGGTCAAGGCAGCTGCACAACTAGTCTGTAATGATTTGAACAAAATGTATTGTACCGAATGCAGTATGTGGAAAACTGCTCAATCTATTGTGTGCTAAAAATACCTGGATGATCTGCAGCTTATGGTGAAGTTTTAGATGTTCAACTTGCCTACCACGTCTCACAGGGCAGCAGGTAAATGCAACAATGTAAATGCAAGGCGTGTTATTGCCTCTATGGTTCTTGAAGCCGAGGGCAGTGAAGATGAGTCGGGAGGCATTATCGAAAGGTACTATGTAACATAAAGGCCAGCTATCCGTTTGGTCAGCCTCGCTGGCTTCACCAACATCAGCATAGCTGGCTGATGCAGGAGTTGGGTGGGGGGGTAAATACTGAATTACCATGGGATTTGCATAGCAACTTCCCCCAAATTGTGTTACACAAGTACCAGCAGTCCCTCTCTGCCTTTCCTGCTGTTGTGTTCAGTGACTGCAAATAACATCTTTCTAAGACTCTTCAGTTTGTTAATGACCCAAGTTTCATTTTTTGCCAAGCTGCCGTCTGTCATTTTAGTAGGCAGTTACAGATTACGGTTCTGTAATATACTGATTTAGGGAGTCCATGGCTCTGAGGATGAGGAGCTCACAGGCATCCTGCAGTGCGTTTACATGGGAAGTTTAATTCCTCTTTAATTCAGAATTAAAATTAAATCAGATTTAAAATGAGTAAAAATTACCATGTAAACACCTAATTCCGAATGATAATGGCCATTCCAAATTAAACTTCATTCCGAAGTAAGTGGCTGGTTTATTCCGATTTTAAATCCGAATAGAATAATTCCGCGGTCATGTAAACACTCCTTCCGCTTTAAATTAATTCCGGTCTTCCTGCGCTGCTCGTTCCCTTGCCCGTCTGTCGCGATGGCGCTTATATTCCGCACTGGGCTTGTTTTCGAAACAAAGTTTCAAGACGCAGTAAACGGTGATCAAGAGCAGAGACGATTTATTTAATAAATAGCTTGTAGGACCTGGAAATAATTAAAAGAACAGATGGCAGGAAACATAAAAATTGTGAGCTTTTCAAAGTTGTAGCGGCTAAGTTTGTTTTTCTTCCGGTAGACGTAATTTCCGGTCCTCCCCCCTATCCAATCAGAACCTTCCCAACCCCCAGACCTTAAGCAGAATTGGATAAAGCTGATCAAACGTGTTTTCCATGTAAACCTCAATTCGGAATTACTATTTCCATGTAAACTCAAAGGAAAATAGTTTAATTCTCAATTATTTAATTCAGAATAATTAATTCTGAATTAAAAAACATCATTTAACCGTGGCGAGCAATAGTTACTTTTGAGGTGGCCTAATGATGACCACCATACCAGTACACTTCACTGTAAGTGCAATACACAGTTCTGAAAAATGACCCAAATCTGATATTAAATTCCTGAAGTATTATTCTTATTAGTCCCACAGTAGGATATTAGTTATTGTCCGAGCACCAAGAAGTATACTAGTTTTCATACAATCGGGAGAAGGAAGAGGTCAAGTGTCCAAAACCCTATTAAGACGGTGCACCTCCTGTTTTACAGCAGTTCACAGAAGATGTAGAAAGAAAGATTATCCCAGAAGACTGGGTCAGATAGTGGTTTAGCAGAAGACAGAAACTCAATAACAAGCAGGGTCAACCTACACCCAAGAAGCTCTAGGAATAACCACGGGATCACTAGCATGGCTTTAAACCATCCAGCACCAGAGATTAGGTGAGCGGAGCTTAAATGCTGCGCAGGAGTAATCAGTCACAAGTGTGGATAATCAGGCACAGGAGAAGCCAATCAGGCAGTCAGGGAACATGCAGGAGGAGGATTGCAGATCTGGAGGAAGAGGAGGATACAGTGAAGACTAGAAAATAAAGCTGAAAAGAAAATATCACAGCTACAGATTGTTTCCTCAGATCACAATGCTGAATCAGGAGTAACTGTTTTACAGCTGACTATTAAAAAGAAAAAAAGAGGCATTAGTGTGAACTCCGTTGACCTGGTGAACAGAGATGAAAGCGTCTTTCTTAGGAACTCTTAAGTGGGGTGGATGTCTGCCAGCACGAAGGCTTCACCCCAAGTGCTCCTGCTGGAGAGTGGTCTCTCTAAAACTACCTCACTGCCAACCTTAATAGAGAGTGTGTGTTCATTCTTTACACCAAGCAAGCTGAAAGAGAGCGTACAAGGGCATGCATGTGTGTGAGTGTGCTTTGGGACCGTCCTCCCTCTGGTCACAGTTTGCCTGTCACTTCTAGTCAGTTTGCATTAGCACTGCCACTCTCTGTCGCCCACTGCTCTTCACGTCACCTCCTTTCTCCTCACACACTGTAAATCTGTCAAGAAAGAACCCAGATTAGTAAATCAGAGTATCTATACTCTCTAAAACAACCAACTTGAGTCCACACATCTTTAAAAGACAAAAACCCCACACAAACAAAGAGGATGATTAGGGGAACTATTTCTTTGAGCAACAGTCCCTGCTCAGGGAAGCACCATCACTCTTCAGTTTGACAGCTGTAGTGTAAGGTGTGTGAGTAAAGTTACTGAAAACTCCTGCTCATATGACATCACCATTAATTTACCGTTTAAAATCGTTCATCACATGCTACATTGCTGTTTTGTTGTTTTAATGAATTATGTGTTCATAGCACAGCAGTTACACTTCAGGCAGCTGTGCATATGAAAATCACTTCACCTGGGGTGGTGAGGGGAGTGGCCTGGCTGCTACACACGTTGTGTCTCTCTCATTTCTCATTTGTTCAAAAGCCTGACCACCAGATTCCATGCAGAAGTATTTTTCAAGCTCGCCTTGCATATAAAAGTCATTTGTATGTACAAAATAATCATTATAAACTGATTATGGTTACAGGAACTATAATCATTCCGAGACATGTCAAAACAAAGATTTGCCATAATCACGTCTGCAGTCGAAATAATGATAATTAGGCTACTTCCTTGTTTCTTGTGTATGTGATTTAAAAAAAAAGCTTTTCATGCCCATTGACTGCAAGAAGCTGTACGTTTTCTTCACAGACAGACACACACATATACATATATATATATATATATATATATATATATATATATACATACACACACACACACACACACACAGTGGGGCAAAAAAGTATTTAGTCTGACACCAGTTGTGCAAGTGCTCCCACTTGAAAAGACAAGAGAAGCCTGTAATTTTCATCGCAGGTATATCAACTATGAGAGACAAAATGAAAAAAAAAAAAAATCCAGAAATTCACAATGTCTGATTAAAAAAAAAAAATGTATTTGACTTTCATTTATTGGACTTTCAACTCCCTCCAAAGATTTTCTATGGGGTTGAGATCTGGAGACTGCACTAGGCCACTCCAGGACCTTGAAATGTTCCTTACGAAGCAACTCCCTTGTTGCCCGGGCGGTGTGTTTGGGATCATTGTCATGCTGAAAGACCCAGACACGTTTCATCTTCAATGCCCTTGCTGATGGAAGGATGTTTTCACCCGAAATCTCACGATACACGGCCCCATTCATTCTTTCCCTTACACGGATCAGTCGTCCTGGTCCCTTTGCAGAAAAACATCCCCAAAGCTTGATGTTTCCACCCCCATGCTTCACAGTAGGTTTGGTGTTCTTTGGATGCAACTCAGCTTTCTTTCTCCTCCAAACAGTGTTGTATTTCTACCAAAAAGTTCTACTTTATTTTCATCTGACCATATAACATTCTCCCAATCCTCTTCTGCATCATCCAAATGCTCTCTAGCAAACTTCAGACGGGCCTGGGGCCTCATCTATAAAGCTTGCTTGCGCAGAAAAAGCGCCTGAAAGTTGCGGAAGCCACCTTCTACGCAAATCGTCGGATCTAAAAAGAAAAAACTAACCGAAAAATCTGCTTATCTTTACGGCAACTCGGACCCTCCCGTAAGAATTTACTTAAGACACGGGGAACTGGCGACGCAGGGATTGAGGTGGTGAAATGAAGCCAGATTCATGTCATACTCTTAAAAATGTCATCAAACATCACAACATAGGCTATATCAGACTTAAAATAATAAAATAATAAAATAAAATAGCCCTGATCGTGTTCCTCTGTGTGAAGCTCAGTCAGTCAGGACTCTGCTGCTGCTGGAGCTGCAGCCTCTTCTTCACCCACCGCTTTAGGACAGAACAAATGAGGGGCTGCGTTTAGGGAGCCCCACGGAGCCCCTAAAGGGACTCAGATTTTTTTTCATATATATGAGTTTCACGCGCGCGTGAAACCTTTACGTGCAGGTGTATGGTGCCTAAATTAGGGTCCCGCGTTAAAACGACGCAGAGCCTACGGCGTAGGGTACGCGGCGACGCGCACCTACGCCGTAGGCTCTGCGTTGGTGTGACGCGGAACCATAAACCCGCCCTGAGCAGCTCTGAGGGGAGACGGGAGAGGAGGAGGGGGAGCGGGGGGTGAAGCGGGGCTGCCGGGCCATTTTCATATCGCTTTCATACAGTGTCTTGATAATTTGCAATTTAAGGCTGAGCCTACCGTTAGTTTTTAAACTGTAAAAAGTAAGGGGAAAAAAAACATGATTTTGAAAAGACGGGGGGACGTGTGTCCCCCTGTTGCGCCGGGGAACTCACGGCGTTTAGCGCAGCAACGGCATGCTGCCACTCACTCGCTTTATTTTATTGTATACTATTTATAGGCTATATACTTATTCTAACTTTTACTGTGACCACCAAATAATGTGGTTTTCCTGTCCTCCACATCATCTACAACATCTCTGTCTCCGTGAAAGTCAGTGTCACGGTGGCTGCTACTTCTCATTCATTCTGACGCCAAACAGGCTGCAGGAAGCCACTGCGCATGCTCAGTAGGCTCATCCATATGCATTTATGGGCGTGTAGAGGGCGGGATTAGAGGCGGATTCAGCTGCGCAGGTCTGTGATTCATAAAGGAACGTTGCGTGCAAATCTGCGTGCACATGGTTTTATTGATCCGGATTTTTTTTTGCGCCCGGCATTTTCGGCTTTTGAGCGTACGTGCACTTTTAGTATGAATCCTACGCAGTCCATTTTAAATGAGGCCCCTGGACATGTACTGGCTTAAGCAGGGAGACACGTCTGGCACTGCAGCATCTGAGTCCCTGGCAGCGTAGTGTGTTACTGATGGTACCTTTGTTACTTTGGTCCCAGCTCTCTGCAGGTCATTCACTAGGTCCCCCGTGTGGTTCTGGGATTTTTACTCACCGTTCTTGTGATAATTTTTACCCCACGGGGTGAGATCTTGCGTGGAGCCCCAGATTGAGGGAGATTATCAGTGTCTTGTATGTCTTCCATTTTCTAATAATTGCTCCCACAGTTGATTTATTGACACCAAGCTGCTTACCTATTGCATATTCAGTGTTTCCAGCCTGGTGCAGGTCTACAATTTTGTTTCTCACGTCCTGTTTGGAGAGTGACTGTTTGAGGTTGTGGACAGGTGTCTTTTATACTGATAACGAGTTAAAACAGGTGTCATTAATACAGGTAACGAGTGGAGGACAGAGGAGCCTCTTAAAGAAGAAGTTACAGGTCAGTGAAAGCCAGAAATCTTGCTTGTTTGTAGGTGACCAAATATATATTTTACTGAGGAATTTACCAATTAATTCAGTAAAAATCCTAAAATGTGATTTCTTGGATTCTTTCCCCCCATTCTGTCCCTCATAGTTGAAGTGTACAGGCCCCTCTCCTCTTTAAGTGGAAGAACTTGCACAACTGGTGGCTGACAATATATGTGTATATATATATATATATATATATATATATATATATATATATATATATATATATATATATATACATGAAGATATATATATATATATGAAGATAGATATATAAGAAGATAGATGCATCCTCTCTGAGTCCATTTGTGGGAACCTTTTTGAATTCTGCAGTCCCCATTTTTCCATTGATTCCCCTCACTTGTAGTCACGGTGCTTTGTTTCTGCAAGATTTAAAAGCACCCACACTTTCAGTAATCACTACTCATTTTTTTATTCTGTTGTCCACATGCACTTATTTTGCATAAAGTGACAGGAAGTGGCAGATGAGGGTTCTGACAAAGAATGTGAGCGAGAGCTGCAAAAGAACACTGTCAGCTAACTGACAGGAACATTTTGGCTGAAGATAATGCCTGATGGTGTTCTCCCTTGAGGCAATAAGAGGGAGGAAGTGAAGTTCCATATTAATTAGTGTATGAATTAGATAGACCTCTTATCTGATTTTCATACGAGCTGCGGAAAAATAATCCAGAGAGCAACAGTAAAGGAGCTTCTGCAACCAGCAGCTTTTGTTGTTCTCCTTCGGTCTGAGTACCATCAGCCTAAAATGAGGAGTGAAAAATGTTAAAGGATATCCTTTAGTGACCTTTAGTGAACATACAACCAGAGATTCATCGGTTTTGTACGCAGTATGATTCCTAAAATGTACCTTTAGGTGCTTGTCTCTTACTTGAGTGTGATGCTGTATGTGCTTGGATTAAAAAAGAAAAATGGTTCAAAAAGTGCACACAATACTGTTTTGTGTGGTGTGTTCTTATAAATAACTTATAATACTGTAGATTGAAAATAGTAGCTCAAAAAATGTCACTGCAAAGCTAGTACACATTTCACTTTTGCCGCAGCTGCTGACACAGATTTTGGCTCTAAGATTTATTAATACATTTAAATAACACTTTTTTTATTACCTTATTTTGCGGACCATTAGGTGCATGGCATTATAAGGCGCATGATAAAACATAAATAAAGCGAAACAAAATAGTTTGGTAAGTCGAACTTTATTCAACTCATTCACAATAACTCTGAATATCGTTCAGTTGTAACTAATACAGAAAAATACTGTCACATTTTAAATCATCCGTCTTCCACAAATCCACCAATAAAAAGTGGAGGAGATAAGCGCGTCCTGTTCTGTGATTGGTTCATAGTTAGCAGTGATAGCAGCTACGAACCCTGAAGCTATGAACCCTGAAGTTAGTGTGAGGTTGGAACAACGTTGTATTCCAACATTTGATTATAATTGGATTATGATATAGATTTGAAAATTGGGTTTACTCTAAAACGTTGGCTTGACATCTAATTATAGTAAAGTAACATTGACTAGATGCTGGATGATGGATGTTTGCCAGGGCTACGTAATTAGCAATCTAACGTTCACTGACGTTGGAACCCATATCCAACCAAGGACTGACTTTAATGTGTCAACTGGGAATGGTCCGACAATCAATCAAGTGGAGCAGCTTCGTCGCTAACCAAAGTCGCACTAAACTGTTTTTAAATATTTTTGAATGCAGTGTACCAAATAAAATTGGTTTGAGGTCAGTAAGCACAACAGCAATTCATAGGCTACATAAGGCGCACCCGATTATAGGGCACATTGCAGATTTTTTGAGAAAATCTAAGGATTTTAACTGCACATTATTGTGCGTAAATTACGGTATTTAAGGGCAGCACAGTGGCTTAGTGGGTAGCACCGTTGCCTCACTGCAAGAAGGTTCCTGGTTTGTCTCCCAGACTCGGCGGGAGTCTTTCTGTGTGGAGTTTGCATGTTCTCCCCGGGCTTGCATGGGTTCCCTCTGGGTACTCCAGCTTCCTCCCACATGTTCGGTTGATTTATGAGTGTAAATCTTCTGTAAGTGTGAGTTCATATGGTTGTTTGTCTATATACAGTATGTGGCCCTGCGATTGACTGGCAACCTGTCCAGGGTGAACCCCTGCCTCTTGCCATTAATGAGCTGGGATAGACTCCAGCAGACCCCCGTGAGCCTGTGCAGGATTAAAACTGGTATAGTAAATGGATGGAACACTTTTTAAAGGCGCTAGTTGGTGATAATTCTATCACATAACTTTTAGGGATATTGGCATGAACTATAGTGTGGATATGAAATGGTCTTCAATAAAACACTTTGGTTATGCAAGGTTATGACAAATCCTCCAAAGAGAAGGGAATCCATCCCCTATTTTTGGGGATGTTTCATTAAAAACCAACAAGGCTGACACAGATGCAGTCTGCAAAAGGCACAGAGCAGACAGTACTTCGTGAGGAGGCTTAGGTCCTTCAGTGTTTGCAGCAAGAACTCACCTATCTTTGTCCAGTTTTATCTGCAGTCATCTGTTAGGGCAGCAGCATCAGTGCCAGTGACTTTAAGAATCGGAACAACTGATAAGAAGGCTGGCTCTATGTGAGCAGCTACTTTGCAGCCCTTGGAGCTGGAACCTGAAGGACAAATGCTGCATGAGCTGGAAAAGATCATTCTTCTGTACAATAAACTGGTGAGATTCCATGAATACTGAAAGTCTTTCTTAAACCTGAGGGTTTTAAAACTGCTCAATAAACCCCCCACCCCTCAGTCTCTGAAAAAACTAGTGATTTTAAAAAGAGGTATTTGAAGGGTGGAACCTTCAGTTAACCAGACTTGGTGGGTAAGAGTACACATATGTTGCATCAGGAAATAATGTTAACTGAAGCCCCCTTTACATCGGCGAATAGCCCGTGTTAAACGCGCAGACCTAGCGTGTTGCCTGTCCTCTTTTACATTGACTGAGGAAGGGTGGCGTGTCGATCTGCCCGCAAATAACTCGCCTGCGAGGGTAGTCTTAACCGCGGGTCAGGTTTAATGGAAACAGAACTAATGCAGGGTGGCGGGTCGTGGGAGGGGTTTGTAAATCACGTGACCTGAGTACAACCCACCAGGGAATTTTTTATTTATTTATTATTATTTTATAAAATAAGGAAACATCTGATGAGAGTAACATCAGCAGCAGGAAGTCACAGGTAGGGCCTATACAGTGGTGGACAGTAACGGAGTAAATTTACTTGAGTACTGTACTTAAGTACATATCCAGATGATTTGTACTTTACTTGAGTATTAGATTTCTTTGGTACTTATTACTCTTACTTGAATACATTTCCAAGACAAATATTTTTACTTTTACTCGAGTAAATTTCTAGGAAGGCTGAAAAGTACTCGTTACTTTCAGGTCTGCTCTTTTTTCTTCTTCCCTAAAATCCTATTGGACACAACTGTTTTTGTCAAAGGAGGAGACCTATCACAGTGCACGCTCTCCACTGGGATGTACGTAAAGCGGAAATACGTCAAGCCTCCTCAAAACGATACCGCCAAAGTAGCCTGCGTTTGTCAAGACAGATCCGCAACAATGGCTACGCCTGCGTCAGGAGAAGAAAGACAATCCGCTGATTCGTCTGAGTCTGATAATGAGCCGGACTCGGAGCAGGGACTTTCACAAAATCCTTGGCCGTATCTTAACTCAATGTTTGAGTTCGACCGAGTAAAAAACGAGGGCACAGACAAACCACAGACATTTATTTTCAAATGTTTATTGTGTCTGCCGAAGCAGAACTACCTCTCTGCTTTCAACAACTTAACATCGAATTCTGAGAAACAAGAGTTAAAAGATCCTTAAATTAATTTAGAAAAAATATAGTAATTTACTGATGTGGAAAATAAGAAATTTACTTTTACTCTTACTCTTACTTTTACTTAAAGTAAATTTAAAAGCATTTACTTTTGGATACTTAAGTACCTTTAAAAGCAAGTACTTTTCTACTCTTACTCGAGTAATATTTTGACTGAGCTACTTTTACTTGTAACGGAGTAAATTTTGACCAGTAGTATTTGTACTTTACTCAAGTACTGGGGTCGAGTACTCTGTCCACCTCTGGGCCTATATTTGCAAGATGAGTAAGTGGGGAGACAAGGAGACCCGCAAGCTACTCAGCCTCGGAGCCGAAGACGGCATAAACCGCTGTATGTCCAGAACCAGGATGCTCCACTGTTTAAACAAGTGGCCACAAAAATGACAAACCGGGGCTTTGCAAGAAACAAAACCCATTGAAAATGACACCTGTCTGATGGCGTATGAATCTTGCTGATGTAGGGACAATACGTAATCTACACGCCCACACAGGTTAAGTTATGTTTTGCGGATAACGCCTCCAGACTCGCCTTTCCTCCCCTCAACCAGCCTTCAGGTCCGAGGCGACATATATCACGCCTTGCGTGTACATTGTCAACGCGTGTTAATCATCCAGCCATAATAGCGGGATCCAATCTAAAACGCCTAGTGATAGCATTATTTTCAAAGACTACCTCCAGCGAGCAGCTTGTACTGTAGGTATTCCTCCTGTATGTCAGCGTAGTCTGGGAGTCTGCTGGGACCTTTTTCATTATTGGCCTGTCTCATTACAGAAGCCCCCCCACCAAGAGCCTCGGGAGAAGAGCTGAGCCTCCTTGTTTTAGCTCTTTGGAGGTCAGTGGTTGATTAACATGTGGAGAACTGGAGGTTAATGAGCCACTGACCCTCTGGGTGATATTGTCTTTCATGGTTTGTTTTAATCAATAAATGTGAACACTTCCACAAAGATGAACTCCTCTCCTTATAGCGAGCTTTCACTGCTGCACTCAAACCCACAGGCACTGCCTGTCTCATCATCTGTCTTCTCAACATCTTCCCTAATAATAACTAAAGATTATGCAAATGGAGGAAGTTGAAGGCTCTACCTGAGGCATTACTACATGTTAATAAAAGGTTGAAAGCTTAAACTGAAAGAAGATCTCCAAAAATGTAGCTTAGCACACCAGTTGCTCATGGTTCATGTCATATTTGCCAATAAAAGATGCTGGACTGTTACACCTACATGATACCTCTAACCGCAGGAACTAATCTATCACGTCCTGCGGAGATCCAGTCTGACATGCTGTCAACATGACTACTCATCAAAGCACGGAGGCAAGGTGTTTTCCCTTTACTATTAAAGTCAACTAATGGAAAAAAGGTAAAACATCTGGTGTTCTTTGTTGAACAGACATAAGCCGTGGGTAAATTAAAAACAACCTCAAGGTTACTTTTAATGCTGTGATCTCTGTGATAGCAGCTTATGTCTGGCAAAGGTCAACGTCAAAACATTGCATCTTGGTGCTGACGGTGCGTAGGAGTCTCCTCACTTTCTCTCAGTGTTTCACTGTGAAAGTGTCTGGAGTAACTTCATCATGTCCAGTTTAACCCCAGTGCCACGTTTGATTGTAAAGACATCAACGAAGGCAAGCAAGATGCTCTTAGAATGCTCTCATGAAGTTAATCTGATTTAATAATAAAACGACTAACAATACTAAGCATATGCAAATTTGCATGCTGTCTTCAGCTGTTTGTTCTCATGCTCATTATATTAATTGGATCTCATCTTTGTTTTTGTCAGGCCAGAGTCATGGTTTCTCCAAACATAGATGCGTTCAGATGTCTGAATGCTTGATATCTGTTTGTGACTAAGGGTTTAAAGGGCTCTCCAGTGATGAGGCTAATTCCCAGCAGGATTAAGGGTTTGCATCCATTTAGATTTAGATCAGGTCTTTATTGTCGCGCAGACAGAAATGGAAATCAGTTTAACAGCTCTTTAGCAAACATAAAAAAGGGAGTTGAGACGATAAAAGTGATCATGAATAATATCAAATATATACATTTGAAACCGAAGACTTTTTCAATACAGCAATATGCGCCATGTAAGATAATTGTATGTGGTTTAATGTGACGTCTCGTGAGCTCTGCTGCTGAGAGTTCTTCCATCATACCCAAACCCAATGATATAGTCCTGACATACACACACACACACACACACACACACACACACACTCCCACACCCTCTGCTCACTTGCATACATAAATATACACCCCTGGCCTCATCAGAGCAGGGGGCAGGAACTTACCTCAGTTAACAGTGTGCACCAATGAGAACCAGCTGTTTTGGCCCAAGATTTGCTTTTCTTTGTGTTTTTAAAGTCAATCAGAGCGACACTGAGAGAAACTCTTTGTTTCTTTCCTGAGTGTCGATTAACTCTAGGGCTGTGTATTATTCCACTTTTACACATTGCTGCAAAGCAGAGGAGTTTAGCAGGTCTTGAAGATCCAGTGTATAATCCGAACAAATGCATTTCCTGTGAATCAACATTCAGAGATGATCTCTTATTGTCTTTTGAGAGCTGTTTTTGCACAGATGTGTCTGAGCCCTGCAAGGGCTGGAGGATTGATATTCAGTGTCAGAAACTGTATCAGAGGCAGTGTGTGATCTGCTGAGCAGCAACACAAACAAAACAACATTGCTTCCATCTCTGGTGGCTCTGGGATAATTGAAAATAAATTGTGTTGTGTCGCAGTGCTGCTTCAGTCTAAATACTAATTTGTGCCGCAGTCAGAGGATGCAAACGGTGTTTCAATTTCTAAATTCTGGCAGTTCCCATCTAAATCCAGATGGCCAGCCTTTAGTTGCGTTGTCCCACGGCTGGAAAACTGCAGCTGCAAGTCACAATGTATATTCAAAAAACCTTTTTTTTTAAATTGTTATTTCTCATATCAGTTCAAATTATTAATTAAGATGCTGAACATTTTTCTTATTTTCGAGTATATCTTAAAGGTGAATACATAGTTCATGTCTGGTTCATGGTTACTCAGAATTATGTAACATTTTATGCAGTCATTAGCCAACAAACCAATTCAAAGTGCCAATGTAGGACATTCACTTCCCATTTATTCGAATTTGATGTACATTCTGACATTTTAAAATGTTTCTTTTTAAACATTTATATTTTCATTTATTTGAAGGAGGGATTTTACACAACAATTATAATTTAAATTATTTTAACTCTATGTTTAATATATTGATTGTTGGTTTAATAGTTTATATCTGCATTTTTAGCTGACATAAGCCCCGGTGCCTGCTCAAAATGCACGTTAGAAGCTGTAGGCATGTGAGAACGAGGTGTATAGTAAATTGGTTAACATGTTATGGTTTGTACTTCTGGATGCATCAATGATGAGCTGATGAGTGTTGGAATTTCATCATTTACTTTGCTCAGTGAAGCAAAAACAGATAATCTGTGGAACTGAAACATACTTGGAGGATGTTTTGTACAAGGTTATTTTATGCATCTCCATATTTGTGTGCTCTGTTATTGCCTGCGCTGTTTTCCTATTTGATTGCATTTTTTTCCCATTTGAGTGCTTTTGCTCCCCCTAAGATGCCTCCGTGTTTGTGTATATATATATATATACACAAACACGTACATGTATATGTATATATATATATATATATATATATGTATATATATATATATATATATATATATATATATATATGAATCAAAGAGATCTGGGAGAAAAAAGATTGAGAAAAAGGGGCTGCAAACATATGAATTTAGTGACACGGTTATCATTTAATGATTTAAGTTATTGGAGTTCATGAAATAAAAGTTGAGCAAACTAAGCAAGGGCACAGATTTTTTGCAAATGTTACAACGTCCATGTGATTCTTTTTCATTACAACTGTTACTTACGTACACACTTTATTCCATAAATACACAAAGCTACATTTTAGATGGCTGTCAGTATGAGATTTGTCCTGGGTGGACATACTTTTGTAGTAACTGTGTATTGAATTAGTTTAACATCTCGTTATGATTTTCTTTCTAATTACAGACTTCTATTCATAAATTATTAATCAGTTTCTGGCAAAGATGGTATTGAGATTGTCAGAAAATGGCATGTGAACCTCAATTTTCCTCTTTTCCTTATTTTTCTTATTGTTCCACAGAATAACAATTCGCTGCTTCGTCATCCAGTTTCCAGACTGAGATTTTATCTCTGACCTCTGCCTTTTCAAATAAACAGAAGCAATGAATGAGCTTGTTTATTTTCAAACTGGAGGAAGCAGACACAAGGAGGTGTCTTGAGAATATTAAGCTGTGATGTGTTTGAAGTCCGGGTGTGCAAGCAGATTTCTGGCAGTTGACTTTTTTTGTATTTTTGTGTTGCTAAAGTTAAATTCCCCCAAAAAGCCAGAATCTCGGTAGTACTCATACATTTGTTAGTTGTTAATTTACAACACACAATAGCACAAATACTCAAAATGTTTTTTCTTTTTAAAATTCCATGCAGCAGATTTAGTGAGACCTAATAGTAGCTCTGGGGCGAGTCTTTGGTTTCTACACTCTGGTACACTTCAGAAACATTGATGCAGTGTAACAAACTGTAAGGAAAAGGACTCTATGAGACACATCCAGCCCTTTATTTTTTACAATTTTACACAATTTTCTAGATGTTTTCATAAAATGTTAGTGACATGTTTTGCTCCAAATACCAGACATCTATGGATTTGAAGGTCTTTTGTGGCAAATGGTTTATGGAGTGGAGTCAAGTGGCTCATTCAGCCTCTCTTTTCCCATGAGAGTGTCCTATTTTTTTATTTGTCCAACTGCTGCAAGCCACCAAGCAAACATATATTTGGTCATAAAGAGCACATTTGAAAACATTACAGTGATATGAAAGAGCAGTATCTTGCCTGACCCCCTCACACCAGCACACAAATTGATATTAACATATTCTATGGCAATTTTTATCTCTAATACGTTCCTCAAATTTGCTTTGTATCAAATATTTAAACTTCCCTTGATACTGAACCCCCTTTTAGTCTCTTTATCACTCATATATCAAACTGGCCGTGGTTGTTATAACACTGCACCATAAACAGGAAAAACTGAAGTAACCCAACAGCCAGCTGGTGAAGGTGATACTTATTTTGTGTCTGTGTTATACTTTGTTTGTAGAGGATAATGTTAAAAATGATTGCTTACACAGGCATCCAGGTTTGTTTTTGTAATATTCTAACTGCTATTGCTCTTCTAATAGTACTTTCATTGCTAATATTAACAGGAAATATCCAAACTCTTCAGTCCAAAAAGATGTCAGATTTTCTAATGTCTATGTAAAACAGTTAAAAAGAACAATCTTGTCAGAGCACTGATAGCTCATTTGTTTCTGAAACTAGCTGAGCTATGTAACTGCTAATGAGGAGTTGCTGTTGATAGGAAACCAGCTGCAAGTGCAACAGAGATGTGACTTCCCACGCATGATGTATACTTTGAAGTTAAAAGTGGGAGTAGAATAAGATGTGGACGTCAGATAATTCCACTTTGATCTGTTTGTCATGCGGCAGTAGCCTACAAACGTATCCCACTGAATTACATTTTCAGACCCAACTGGCCACAAACAAAAGTTATAATCACGTTAGACACACCCAACTTAATGGTCTCAGTACAGTAAACAGTTTGTCCCCAAATATGCCTCTTATATTTTTTTTATTCACCTGAGTGATAATAAAATGAAGTAGCTTTGTGAGCACACTATAAGATCCAGAGTTACTTGAATATCTTCACTTGCGGCTGAAAGTGGAGACAGGAGCCACGGAGGACGATCTCAGCACCATTCCAAGCGGAGGTTTGCTCGAACCTGCAGTCAATTACATGTAGCTGTAGCAGCCGGCTGTGAGCATGTCCAGGTGAGCTCTGCTAGTCCTCATTTCAGCTCTGGCGGCAGTCGTTTCCCACGTTGTTTCAGTAGTGACATTTGAGATGAGGATGTTTTAACAGATCTGACAAGAATAAATGTAACATAATATTAATTAGCATCATAGGTTAGCATGATCGAAATCATCCAAGCTGAAGTGGCCAACTGTGATTGACATAAGGTTGGACTGTTGCAGTCGGCTTCTCAGGCATGTTTGTCCTGCCCATTTGCAACATGGCATCATACAGTATGATGAAAAAGAGGCTTCAAAACCACTCTTCCCAAAACTCATGGCTGATGTCACATGGTAGCTTTCCATTTCTTCTTATACAGTATTTGGGGCAACATTGGAGAATTTCTAGCAATCTTCTAATAGCATTTAATCTGTGTATCAGCAGGACAACGGGACACGGAAGAAAACAGATGGAGCCACCTTTGCCTGAATGACTTGCAGGCATTTTTCTTTATTTGGATTAAACTTAATGTCCAATTGAAGAATAATAGAAAAAATGCTACTTCTGTGTCTTCAAACAGAAGTCGAAATTAGACATGGAGCATTGTTGTTTTTGCTGTTGCAGTGCACAATGTACATCGGGGCTTAAGTCTCATGTAACAGATTTAAGTTGCACTCGTCACACTCTGTCCAGAATGCTGGTGTTGTTTCTGAAAGACCATGCAGCTGGGTAATTTTTCTGTTTTGATCTGTAAAAGCAGGCATATAAAATTGGTAGAATAAAATATTGACGTAAATATTAGAAGGTCAATATTCAAGTGGTTAAAGTTAAGTGTACTTGTGGGAAACAGGTTTTTGTGCTTGATGTTATTAGTTAGCATCAACCAACTTTCACAAATGAATACGGCATACAATATCTTTGAAGACAGTATCCAGAAGTATTTAAATCTTAAATGTTATCTTAAAAAAAAGAAAGAGAATTCAGGATACTTCAGACTCATGCTTTTGTGGATGTACCCTGCTTCTTATCTGTGTGTTTTCATTCGCACATGCAAAAAGCCATGACTATGAAGCTTGGTTCAGCAGAAAAACAGATAAACCCGCAAGCCAACGATTTTAACCTCAGTGACAGTTATAGGTAATTAGAGTGGCACACCTGAACCCTGGGTCTCCCTCTGTAATCTGTGTGTCTTGGAGATGAATGGTGATTGTATTATGGTGTACTGTCCTCAGCAGTGAGTGCTAAACGATGTGATGATGACATGCAGAGTAAATCTACTATGGCTGCTACAGTAACCAAGAGCTGTGTGTGTGTGTGTGTGTGTGTGTGTGTGTGTGTGTGTGTGTGTGTGTGTGTGTGTGTGTGTGTGTGTGTGTGTGTGTGTGTGTGTGTGTGTGTGTGTGTGTGTGTGTGTGTGTGTGTGTGTGTGTGTGTGTGTGTGTGTGTGTGTGTGTGTGTTCTTCTCTTTGGCATGCAGCAGGCAGCGCAGCAGTAATTAATGACTAGCTGCTAAATGGTGCTATGTGATCCCACATGCTAATGAGAAAGCATTTGTGTGGGTCCAGGCATGTCAAGCAGCTCTGCAGGGAGAAAACATTGGGGTGCACAGGTGACACCCTGGAGACCACAAATCTGAAGCATTTATTGTTCATAGTTTTACAATTCATTCATAAAAACACGGCTGTATGATGTATGGTAACTGTCTGAACCATTTGTAGCAGTTTTTTTTTTTTTGTGGTCTTGTGCCGTGTAACTATAGATTCCAATAAAAGGTACTTGTAAGCTTTAACGCATACTTTAACACAGTTATTCAGTTACACACAATTAAAAATTTTGCATATTATCAAAGCAGCATGATATAATGGCACTCCAGCAGTCAGTGGAGCTTTGATAAAGAGAAAATATTTTTCTCCTCCATTAGAAATCCAGCTGGGTTTTGTTTGAGGCTCAGCACCGAACGTGATTTGCTCAGCAGGCAAAAAGGCAAACCTGGAAAGGTTTTATTAAAACGTAGCTTGTGGCAAGTTTGTTAGGGAGGGGGTTCTTACTGTGGCTGCATCGTGCATCGCAATAACCTCGTGATAGTTATTGTCACAGTATTGTTGAAGTTAAATGCCTCTGCGTCCCCTGGTGGACTAACAAGGGTGCTTTCTGCTCACTGTTGACACTTGTGGAACAGCAGTCTATGAAACTTTACTGTCAAACATTTAAATCTTTCACAAAGTAACCAGACTAGTTTGCTCTCTGAGCATTACGTTGTACATCCTGCATAAACGAAGCCAAGATGGTAGTCCAAAATTGTTGATATTTTACGGCATATGACATCCTTGCATTAGTCTTCTGGCATAAATTTCTCAATAAATGAGGTTCAAATTACAAATCTGTGCATGCAATAAACTCAGTTCATTGATTTAAATAGGTACATTAACAAGTACCAGGCAGATCCCATCAGTCAGGGTGACAAATGTCAGCCCAGCGCACAGACACTGAGAAAATCGATCATATCGGTGATTTACAGAAACGTCTAATCGATAACACCAAACATATGTTTCGGTGAGGTGGTGATTTATCAGATTCTGTTCAACCTCTGCCTGTCTCAGTCTATTTTTCATGTGCAATAAATATTACGATACGGTGTCACTGTGGCTAACTAATGGCTGCAATTTACTATTTATTGAAGCAATTTGTGTTTTGTTTTCTTTTTTGTTTAATCTAATAGCTGGTGTTATGTCAGCGACCTAAAGGTGTGCACTTAACAGATGTATATATGAGCATACTGAGACACATCTGAGGAGCAGTAAAACAATCAAGATTTTGAGCCTTATTTTTGCTGGAAATAACTGCTTTGTATGTCAAAATGGCTGAGTAATACATTTACCACAGACTCTCTGTGGTAAGTTGTGTATTTCACTGTTTGAAAGGTTCTTTGAAATGTTCAACTATTAACCGTTTAGGATAAGACCAGAGTCAACATTGATTAAGATATGTTCAAATCCTCCAATAAATGGAGAGAGATGAGATTGAAGCACAGACACCAAAGCGGTTTTTTGATTTAAAAGAGATTTGAAGACCTCATGGATAGAGTTGACTGACTGGAATTTAAAAAAAAACGTATCTTGGAAGAGCTGGGAAACATGTAACTTACTTATGAGAGTAAATGCAATGGAAACGGGAACTGTGAATAAATAATGATCATGACTTACCAAAGCACACAGGGTCAGACCAGAACTCTCCTAGACATGGCTGCATGTTGTGATGCTCTCTATCCTGGTAGTTCTGTCACTCATTCATTTGCTTTTCTACTGTTGATGTTTGACTGGCTTTCTTTTAATTACGTCATGGAGCCAGAGCTGTCTGGAGAGTTGGTGTTATGTGTATCTCCTGTCAGTGAAGCAACTCTTGATAATTCAATTCACAAGAGTGGATGGAAACCCCATCAGCACTTTTTTGTCTGATTTTCTAAACATTTTTGTGAAACCTGAAGATTTGGATGGAAAAAGTTGCTTATTCACACAAACAAAACTACTGTGCATCAGCGAGGACTTTTTTATTTGTTACTTATTGCAGATTGGTTTCTCTACACAGAGACAATTCAGTTTCAACAGCGTCTATCTCCGTTAGAGCAGCTAGAGACAATTTGTACTATAATAGACACAAAATAAATAAACTTTAATTGAATTGAATTCACTGATGCATTTTAAGGAAATTGATACTCACCTAAAAAATGTGTTTTATAACATTAGTGTGTGTGATGCATGTGTGTATCTAAAGAATCTCAAGGTTTTTCATTTGTTAACGTCACATGTTACTCAAATATTTGAGCCATACAACTTCTCATATTTTTTTTTTTTTGCTTCAGAGTTTATTCACAAATAATTTATAAACACAAATAAAGATAACAATCAATTTACGTTTGTAAAATGGGACTCTGCAGAAGCTAACTGTAGCTTATG
Source organism: Cololabis saira (assembly GCF_033807715.1). NCBI lineage: Eukaryota > Metazoa > Chordata > Actinopteri > Beloniformes > Belonidae > Cololabis > Cololabis saira. The sequence goes on along the minus strand of NC_084588.1, from coordinate 28,156,594 downwards.
AATAGGAAATTCATAGAATAAAATCAGTTTGTTGCTCGAGATTGCAACTGCTGTTTATACGGTTATACGGTATGTTTAAGATTACGACTGTTGTTTACGGTATGTTTTAGATTGTGGTTTATTTGTACAGATGTGTGAGATACTTTATGGAGTTCTTTATGGAGATCTTTTAGTGCCGCCTATATTGTTGTCTCTGTCTGAGCCCAACGGTTCAGCTCTGCTCCTGGATTTTGTTCTAATGCAGCCGATAAACCTCGACCAGGCAACCAGACGGCTTTAAATCTCTTCCAAATGAAATACCAGTTGATCAGAAATGCACACACATCATTGACAGCAATGCACCATGGGGCTGCGTAGACTTGTTTACTTTAATCTGTTACTGTCTTATTATTCATCGTCTAGTTTCTTTTTCATTTAACTGAATCTCTTCTTCTATTTTTCCTGTCTGCCATCCAGGTCTTTCTCAAGCTCACACATCAACCTCTCAATCTTTCCATTTTCTGCTGCGGTAAAAAAAAACATTTAAACTTATCACTCCATCTGTTTATTACATGCCATCCTCAGTCCCTTCCCTTCTCCCTGCCCTCATCCATCTTTCCTCCTCTCCATCTGTTTATGTATGTTCTCAGCTCCTCCTGCTCATGCCCTCTGTGTCCTCCATCAGCAATGTCACAACAACTTTGCAAAAGCAAGCTTTGAAATATGCATTTAGCTTGAATTTCAGTTGAATTGATAAAGGTTCATCAATAACCCAGAGCTGTGCCGTTAGTGGTGGTCTGCTATTCTGCTTGACCTGTAAAGCAGCAGCAATATGGTAGCCATATTTCTGCTAATAGGGCATCCACAGAGCTGTCAGCTAGGAAATAAAAAGAAGCTTTTTACTGGGAGGAAATGGGGCCAAGGGGATGCCAGCTCAGCTCTGGGTGTGTGTGCGTGTGTGTATGTTTAGTTTTTTTTACTCTGACTGAAAGCCATTAGCTGCTCCACAAAGGTTCTGATGTTGTCTAAGACAGAAAAAGTTATATGTATACAATATCCAACCATCAGTAAGTTGTTTCTAGTTTCTTTGTGTAAAAAGATTTTCTTATTTCTCTCGACTTTGGACTCCGGAGATCAGGAGAAGAAATCGTTATTGATTGCTCTTGACACCAGCACCAGTTTCCTCTTTATGAATGTGCGGAAATTTCTTTGAGAGACGATTGATCAGGAAAATGCAGCGTGCCTCTTGTAATACACTTTTAATCACAGTATCAGAATGATGTAAGTGCTGAACTGGTGTTGGCAGCAAAAGGTGGCTACATTTTTGACATCTCTCTCTATCTCTCTTTAATTTCTCTTTTTCCCTCCGTCTTGTTCCTCTGTCACAGATCACATTCTTCATGCTGCTGTCTGCAGTGTGTGTGATGCTGAACCTGGCGGGCTCCATCCTCTCCTGCCAGAACGCTCAGCTTGTCAACTCTCTGGAAGACTGTCAATTGGTGAGGCCAGCAGGACATTAAAACATGCCGTTTTAGTGTGAACATTAAGAGACACATCCTCACAAAGCAGTTGTATGTGCCCAGGACTGATGGAGCCCAGATTACCTCCATCTCAGTCCCGGTTTTTTTAATGCAGAAATTGATACATATTGACATTGTGAAGGAAAATTAGTGGGTAGAAAAACACTAAATCTGAGAACCAAAACTCGGAATTTGAAACAAGTGTCAAATTCTTTTGAGGGTGAAATCAGTGCCAAGTCACACCACAGCAGAAAGGTTGGGACATTGCCAAAATCCCAGCATCTCATTAACTTCTGAATGACTCAGCACCTTACACTGGCAGAGTGACAAAAACGTGCTTGTTGCAGTCATGGAGAACAAGCAAGCAGAGGTACGTTGTTAATATATGTCCCTTCTTTATTTATCAAATTTGTATTCCTTTCATTAACAGCAGACATCAATAACTTAGCTCTGTTTGCTGGTTCTTCATGAGCTGATAAGCAACATTTTGGGTCATTCAGTAGCCAATGAGCTACTAGATCTCTGCTATGTCCCACTTCCCCACTTTAGATCCAAGTGGCGCTGATTTGACACTCAACGAAGAATTGCAACCTCAAAAAGAGACAGACGGTTCAAAAATTGAGATGGTTTTAGAACTGAACTTTAGAAAAGAAAAGTGTAACCAAGAAAGACAATTGTGTTCTCAGTTAGAGGTGTTGATTTCTTGGTTCGGTGATAAATTGACACCAAACATTTGAGGGTGTAAAGTCAGACTTCTTTTTTCCTTAAACGTATCCCAGTTGACTTATTTGATGCTAAAGTCTGGACGCAGTGACAATTGCCCTGCAAGATGCAACTGTAAGACTTTGATTTTGTTGTGGGAATCAGTCATTTTCATGCCAGCGACTATTAGTCATGTGTTCTTTGTTGTTTATATATCAGTCAAAACTTACAAATGTCCACAGATGGCAGGCTGACAGCAGCTCTGTTCCAAACAGGCTGCAGAACTGAGTCAATACCGAAACACAACAGAACTATTTACTAATGACGAGTGACTCATAATTGCCACACACATAAGAATCAAACATAGCTGTAATACAAATCCAAACTTTGACATGAGTGATCAGAAATTCAGTATTGCAGTGTGATAAAAAAAAAATGTGGTAAAATAAGACGAGTTAAGCCCTGCGATAGACTGGCGACCTGTCCAGGTGAACCCCTGCCTCTCGCCTGTGATGATGAGCTGGGATAGACTCCAGCAGACCCCCGTGACCCTGCACAGGATAAAGCGGGTATAGAAAATGGATGGATGGAAGACGAGTTAAAACAAAAGCAGCAGATTCTAAGGTCTCCTGACTGCAACTGTGCATTCGTACACTCAGATAGGGGTGAGCGTTCTTGTCAGCACTTGTTGAAAACCCCACCCCCAACCTGTTTTGATGTTAGACTTTTGGGGAAGGTTGTCTCCAGTAATACATCTTAAAATGACATTCTTGACATCCATTTCACTTCATTCCCCAGCAGGAAGAAGTTAGAAAGTTGATAGAATCTGAAGTTTTTCACTGCTGTTGATATTCACATAGCTATTTCTATCTATTTCCATCCGTACAGCTCAAGGTAACCTTATGAATCCCTTTCAAGCAGCTTTTGAGACTGCGTGCTGATATCCACATATTGAAACAAAATTGCTTCATCCCTGACATTATTCTATCACCTCCAGCTTCTGATGTGGTTGAATGGTACATATTGTGAACTCGGTGATGAATCGATTGTCAGTTTTGAAGAGCTTCTATATACTTGATCAAACCATGAGCTCTCTTTTCAGAAGGTAATCCAAACACCAAGCCCCTGTATTCAAAACTTTTCACATTGAGATGCTTAGCTGATGTGTTTAAGCTGAATTTATGGCTCTGTGGGTTCGTATCTATTTCATGAGTGAAAAAGCCCCCAGTGATTCATCAGGCAGGCAGCCCACTAACCCGGCCACTTTCATATTATAAGCAGCTTTTCTCCTTATGTGAGTGGGACCGGGCGAGTACACCAACTTTGCTGCTCTATGGGGCTCCCCGGAGACCCTCCCCCAGTCATGGTTGAAATATTAATGTTCCTCATCTCCTCTCCCCAATGTAATTAACCCATACTTGTTGAGTTCATGTCCTGCTTTCTCTCAATCTGGGACACACAGCAGAGGTATGCTCTACCTCAATCCCTCCCCAAGTAGCTCATCACGTGCTCACAGTGCTTTGTCTTGTTATGCACGTGCAGCAGTCTCCAACAGTAACGGGGTATTTTGGTCCCTATAACTTTAACTTTAACCAAAAATATTGTTGATACCAGGGGGAAAATATACCCTCCACATCTTTCTGCATATCTGACTTGAGAGAACGAGCTTAAGTCTAATCTGTGTCTCTTTCTATGTGGCATGGCTGCTTGAGTGTGGATGTGTGTTCTCCCCTCCTCCCCCCCAGCTCAAGTTTGACAGTGATGGAGTGTGTGTATGCTGCGAGCTACAGAAGCAGAGTTCAAGCTGCAACAACCTGGGAGAGACGCTGAAACTGAATCCTCTGCAGGACTGCAATACCATACGCCTACGTCTCAAGGTGAGTGTCTTTCTATTGTGAGAATGTAGGAATATTGTTTGGGGTTTTTTTTACACAACACCACTGCTTCTTATTCATAAGAGGTTATGTCTGTTTTAAAACATTATGTCTGCATTTAACATCTCTGTGGTCCAATTATTGAGGACTGAATCTATTTGGGAGGCCAGAGTAAACAGCGACTCCCAAAAAGCCATTATGTATCAAAATCAATATTGAATTATGTCAGTCTGACATATTTGTTTGCATACTTTCTCAGTTGTATTTCTACAATCCTGCAGTGAAATTAAAATCTGGAGTGGGATAAATTTAATTCCCTTGACTGGACATTTTACATCTTTATTTGGCCATTCTGTGTAGACCAAACCTGGGTAATAAATACAGAAATCTCTTTATTCTTGTGTGTTTTATCAACAGCCATTCATCAGATATAATTCATACTTGGCTAATGTATTGCTGGAAGCCCACAGAAGAGCATTACTGAGGTTTAAGTTGTTTTGCATCAAATTATGTTAGAAATATTTTCTTACATGAGTGCCACTTGCCTGCATGCAAATTGTTCTGGGAATGTTGATCAGTTGTACCTGTACCACCCGCCCAGTACATTCTCAGATGGAAATATCGAAGTGAAACATCAGTAAAGGTCTGAGACCAGCTCTAAGCATGCTTTATGACTGGATTTCTGGTGGACTTATCCAGAGGTGGCACTAAGTCATTGTTTTGCATGTCTCAAGTCCCGAGTCAGGTCTGGTCTAAAGACAGGCAAGTTCCGAGTCAATCTGGAGTAAATACAGTCAAGTCCCAAGTCAGAAAGTTCAAATTTCAAGTGATTGTAACTCTGAGTTACCATGACTATACAAAGAAATCATCATCAATGGAGATCTATTACCATATTTCACCATGGCAACGTCATTTTATTTATTGATTCATTTGTTTTCTGGTGTGCATGAGGTGGCTTCAGGGAGGAAAACCATCTGTTTGAATAAGAGTGAACGAATGCCTTTATAGAAGTATTTAGTGTCATTTCGTGCTTTTGGCTGTTTGGCCAAAATGTAGATCATATGCACTTCTATGAAAACAGTAGGAATTTATTTTCATATTTCCCTATTAAATTTGTAGTATATGTTATATGAAACGGCTCATGAAAATTTGAGCAAATTTCAATTAATTTCACTTCAAAAATACATTAATCATTAATCACCGAAAGAGAAATAACATTTTTCAAATGAAAATGTGAGTCATGTTTTTAATGAATCATTAGTGATGCTGAAGCTAAAATTACATTTATAATTTGTTTTGGTTTACTTATTGTGACAAATTAAGGCTTGACAGTCAGATAATGTGTTATAGTAGGTACCAAGAAGATGATTTATGTTATCAATTATCTTGGTGAGAACAGGGCAGTTCAATGTAAATATGTAACATCAACTGTAACAATGATGTTTTTGGAGTATTGGAGAAACCTGGAGAAAACGAGAAAAAAGTATGAGGAGAACGTACAAACCCCAGCTGAGGTTTAAACTGGGAACTTCCCTGAGACAACAGTTTACAACTTTAACGGATTATATGTGATTTATAGAGTGCCAAAGTTGGATTTTTAAACAGAAACAGAGCCCATAAATTGCTGCTATAATTATTTACAGTAGATAAACATTGCTATTAAGAATTTTATTGAGGGACTGTACTGACAGATTTATAAATATAAGGAGAATTTTAAAGCTAAAGTGATTAAGTGTTGTGCATCTGCATTACATCAGCCACGGTGACGCTGAAGCTCCTGCAGGATGGGACGCTGATTGGGAGATTCAATTAAACATTGCTTCAGGAAATCCTTGCGTTCTGATTATTCCTTATTGTGAGCTCCTGTCTGAGGAAGGTGGTGGATATGAAGTTTTCAATGTGGAGTATTTTGCATAGGAGAATTCCCAGCTGCCACGCTGTTGTGGGTCCGGCGGTGAATGCGTTACATTTCAACCACTCCTGAGGGACATGATCGCTGGTGCCGCAGAAGAAAGTATAATGAGAACTTTGCACGTAAAAGCAACTCAGTCCAAAGTCTATGAAGCGATATCATGGTGCAACCAGTCTCGGCAGGATGTTTTCTGGTTTGATGTCTCTGTGGAAGAGTTTCTTTGCCTGATGTACTGGTGCATCCAGCAGCTGTTTTAATATAATGTTGGCCTCGTCCTCCTCCAGAGGACCTCCGTATTTCTGTATGTAGCTGCAGAGATCCCCTGCAGGCATTAGTCTCTCCGGGATCAGCATCAGCTCCTCGTCCAGATCAGTCCAGCAGGGAAACAGATGCTGACTGAACCTAAACCTTCATTCTGGAGCTTCAGCATTACAACCACCTCCACAGAAACCTGTCTCCCGTTCATATGTTTGATACCTTCTCTGCCTTCTGATAGCCACCAAACACGGATGCACAGCCTCCCTCTCCGAGCAGGCGCTTTTTTTCAAATTCAGCTCTGCATGCGCTTGCTGTGTCCTCTTTGGTCTCTGTCTTCCTTTTCTTCCTGCTTGATGTTGCTTCTGCATTGCTGGCCTTCCTCTTGGAATTTCTCTCTCTTGTATCCCCCTCTGGAACAGTGTGACTTTCTACATTGCTACTGTGTCCAGTGTCCACTGAAGAGTAAGCAAGCTGATGGTTCAGCATAAGTTTTAGAAGTTCCCTCCACTTTTGGGTTGTTTTTTGGTCCCTCTCCATTTTCACTGACTTTCGTCTTTGCTCTTCCCACCATCTTTTCATCATCCTTGATGTTTGAAGAGGTTTCTTCCACCTCAGAAACCCTTCTCCTTTTTCTGGGGTTGATAGTCAGGACTGGAGCTTCTCTAGATTTGTTTTTCGTACACTGCACTTGGTAGTGTCGCGCTGCAACAGCACTCTACAATCTGTTTCCTCCTTTCTACCATATTGAAAAAATAAATAAAACCTATAATTCAAAAGTATAAAATATACATATAAACAAATACACCATAATGGTGCAAGTATCAAGTGTAAATACTATGGGCCTGATTTACTAAGATCCTAAATAAAGAGTACTAAATTGCGTGTGCACTGAAAAAGTTTGCACGTGCTGTTGTTGTGTGTTTTGCGGGTGATCAACTAAGAATGCTTGCGCAATTGATAACAGGTGCAAACTGCAGTATTTAAATGAGGTGTTGCATGTCTTACGGTTTGCGCCATGGAGAGTCTGGATGGAAAGCAGGATAGTCGCAAGCGCAAAATGAAATTTGACGAGTTGGAGTTAGAGATATTAGTGGAAGAGGCAAATAAACACATTCATGAACTACAGCAAAGAAATTTAAACATTACCAAAAGAAACGCAATATGGGAGAAAATCTGCGATAGAATAAATGCAGTTGGTAAGACAAAAAGAACGGCAGATGATGTTAAAAGAAGGTGGCAAGATATAAGGCGAAGAACTAAAGAAAAAGTGGCCTTTAATAAAACTTGTGCAACCATTTTTAAAATAGCATGCAGCAGAATAAAGACTCTCTCTCTGCGTATTCTTTGATTTTGGCGATGTCGCCTCCTTGCCACAATAACAGCAGCCATCGGTGCGTAATGCTGGGCAGATTAGCACCTTCCTTTCAAACGTATTAAATACAGACGCAATCACAATCCCCGCAATAACTTTTAGGCTTGGTAAATCTCATTGCGTGTGGTAAATGAACCTATTTGCATTTTCCCCTCCCAGTATTTAGCGCTTTCTGGTGGGTACGCCCCATATTGATTATTCATCAGGGCAAAAGTACTAAATGAATAGCGTGTGCTATTTTGCTCATTTGAGAGGCGCAGTCCTCTTTGCACGCTGTTAGTAGATCAGCTGGCACTTTGGTTTGCGGGTGATGTCAAGTTTGCACATGTTTTTACGCATGCAAACCTTTAGTAAATCAGGCCATAAGTGTATTAACTTAACTTGAAATTCAGATTGTACATTTTTTTGTAACCTCTCTGAGAAGGCAAGGCAAGGCCAGGCAGGTTTATTTGTATAGCACATTTCATGCACAAGACAAGTACTTTACATAAAAATCTATTTTTTAAATGCATTTAAAGCAGAAATTAAAGACAGAGCAGTGCATTGTGATAGATACTGATATGCAGCAGTAAATTCAACTGTTCAACTTTAATTTAAAGCAACTGAGAGTTAAGTTAAACTGTGTCAATCAAAATTTGCAAAATGCAGTCTCTTTGATGACTTTATAAAAAGTACGTAATTGAAAGGATGTCTGGACAGAGCCAATGAACTGAAGACATTTTTCAACAGGTTCAGTTCAAAACAAGCTGAGCACCCTCCTCTCCTGCCCTTTGCCAAACAGACTTCCCATCCTCCACTGACCCACAGCTTCCCTGTCACACATCAGCTGTCTCGTCTCCCACTTCAGTCATGGATCTTGCTGCTGTTCCATCATTGTCTTCTACCACATCAGGGGATGCTGGGCCCCTGTCCACCTCCCCCTCCCGCCTGCGTGTCTCTAGCAGCCAGGTGAAGAGGTAACTGGACAGATTGAACTGGAACAAGGCTGCAGGTACAGATGGCGACGGCCCCAGAGTCCTGTAAACCCATTCAGACCACCTATGTGGGACTGTGCAGCATGTTTTCAACCTCAGCCTGAGCCAGGAGAAGGTTCCTCTGCTGTGGAAGACATTCTGTCTTGTTCCAGTACCAAAAATATCTCAACCATATCCTCCAAATCACTATAGACCTGTAGCACTAACATCCCACAACATTAAAGTCCTGGAGAGACCTTTATTAGCTCACCTTGAATAAACAAACAAGCACTTTCCCACTGCAGTTTGCTTATCGTCATGGGGTTGGAGTCGAAGATGCCATTATACACCTGCTTCGACGTATCCACAGTCATCTGGACAAAGCAGGCAGTGCTGTGAGGATCATGTTTTTCAGTTTTTTTCAGTGCATTTAACACCATCCAGCCTGCATTACTATGTAAGAAACTCCAGAAGACACAGGTGGCTGCACAATCACCTGGATTACTGACTACCTGACAAACAACACAGTTCGTGTGACTGAATTTTTTTACACGCTTATTATCTCTCCCACATCCTCTCACCTACAGCATCTACAACAACTAGATACAAATTGTAAATTTTGAACATTTGAGGCGATGACATCATGTAGCGACTTTTGGGACCGCCAGTAGCCACTTTCCTCACCGTGAAGTTGGCAACATTACTTCTGCTGTTCTTTGTGCAACTTCAAATGTCGAACAAAGGTGGAAGTCCTTCCATCTCTGACTGTGATCCTGGATATTACATCTTGGGTTTTTTGGGGGTCCAAGTGAAGTCAGAAATCATTGTTGTTAAAGTCCAAGTTGAGTTACAAGTCTTTTAACATTTTTTCAAATCGAGTCTAAAGTCGTCAAATTAAGTCAACCGCACTTTAGTTATCAATGTAAGTGGATAATACAATATGAGTTTTGCTTTTTTTTCTGGAGTAGCTCTGCTCTCGCAGCTCACGTCACACATTTTGGGTTTGTAAGCAGCGCGCGTTCCCATTATTCGACAAGTGTCTCATAGTTGTTCTGCTCTTAAAAACAGCAACATACTGTGTTTGGTCAAGTGTGTTTCATACTTTCACAACAACTGACTGCCTAAACATGAGCTACTGAAGACCATGGACCAATCATACAGCCAGTATGTGAGCCTGTAAACAACTCAGCTATCCCATAGAACAACTGAACTGATTGCGTTGACAGTGCATGAACACTCATGTTGCAGAGATCTTTTAGGATTTCCAGTAGGGATGGGCGGTATGGACTAAAAAATGTATCACGATAATTTCTGGCATTTATCCCAATAACGATAAAAATGACGATAAAAAAATACCAATTCAACTCCACCTTTGTAACTATAAATCTATCTCACTCTCAGATCCGCCATGTTTGTTACACAAAAACTTCATCAACAGGATTTTATCTTTCTTTCTTTCTTTCTTTCTTTCTTTCTTTCTTTCTTTCTTTCTTTCTTTCTTTCTTTCTTTCTTTCTTTCTTTCTTTCTTTCTTTCTTTCTTTCTTTCTTTCTTTCTTTCTTTCTTTCTTTCTTTCTTTCTTTCTTTCAGGCTCATTTCTTTCTTTCTTTCTTTCTTTCTTTCTTTCTGGCTCATTTCTTTCTTTCTTTCTTTCTGGCTCATTTCTTTCTTTCTTTCTTTCTGGCTCATATCTTTCTTTCTGGCTCATTTCCTTCTTTCTTTCTTTCTTTCTTTCTTTCCTTCTTTCTGGCTCATTTCCTTCGTTCTTTCTTTCTTTCTTTCGTTCTGGCTCATTTCTTTCTTTCTTTCTTTCTTTCTTTCTTTCTTTCTTTCTTTCTTTCTTTCTTTCTTTCTGGCTCATTTCCTTCCTTCCTTCCTTCCTTCCTTCCTTCCTTCCTTCCTTCCTTCCTTCCTTCCTTCCTTCCTTCAACACAGAACCATAAATCATCTTTACACAAAAACATCATCAACGGGAATTTATCATTTTTACCGCGAGATGAGAAATTCTTATCGTGGGGAATTTTTTTGACGGTATATCATGAACGGTAAAATATCGCCCATCCCTAATTTCCAGCATAACTTGTGCTTTTTAGATAAATATCTGAACAATTATTGTGCACATTGCTGTTACATTTTCTTCTGACCTACAAATCAAATTTTTTATCAGTCAATGTTTTACTTAGGACCATATCCATGCAAAACAGGGTGTTCCCATGTGGTTTAGCAAATAAAGGCGCAGCCTCAATTAGTCTAAATTAATTCAAAGTCAGTACTATGACTGGCTTCAAGTTTATTTTCTCGCTGAGTAGCATGCCACATGTGAAAACATTAAACAACGCAAGGGTGCGGTGTCAGATTAATTAGAGAGGTAGGGGAAACAGTATGTATATTTACCCAGAAGGCAAATCTCTTATTATGCACAGTGTTTCTACCGTCTCCCTGCTGTAGTTTGTGAGTTTGTGACCTGAGTGGAATATCTTGACTCCTGGTGTCTGCAGAAATGATTTATATACTGTGGCCTACTGTGCCGTTATTGGATAATGACAATCATATCCATTTATTTTATGTCCCTGGTTGATTATAAAACATTAATAATCAAATAAAAGACTTCATCGAATGAAGCATGCTTATGAAAAGAGGAAAAGAAGGAGCACATTTTTCAATGGGATCATAATTCAAATTGGTGCTATAAACCTTTATTAAGTGCCAGAGTAGTCAGATCTATTGAGTTATGTCTAAGAGGAAACTGTCTTTCCCAATTCCCAATAGTCCTTTACCATTTCAGACGGCTGTTAGGCTGCTGCTGATCCTAATGAAGTCACGATGCAGCTGCTGAAATATTCCTTTAACTGAAATACAAAAGTGAGAGAGTTGACTTATCCAAGCAGATAAATGAAGCAGAAGGCTTATTTGCTTCTTATTCGCTTACTTCTCAACAGTTTTTCTTCTCGTTAAGAGACTTTATTTTTAATACAGTAAGCTAATCCACGTCACGAGTCACGACTGATATTCACTCTTTGCAGTCACATTTAATCTCCATATTTTTTTTCTTTTCATTACAATCCCAGAGGTTGTAAATCATCTGTAAGAGGGAGCAGTGAAGTCATTTGTGGTTTCCTGTGAAGGAGCGGATGTGTAACCCTGCCCTGATTGACCTTGGGGCAGGGCATCTTCCAGAGGTTAAATATTCAGTAAGGAGCCATGTTAAGTATTTTACATGAAGATGCTGTCAGATTTCTTTTGCCTGGCAGGATTTATCATGTCATTATGTACACTGCACCCACGGGGGGGAAACAAAGATCTTCTCACATCTGTGCAGCAGATGGATCACTATGTTAAAAAAAAAGAAAAAAAAAGAGCTCATATGAAGCCATCACACACATTTGTCTCACAGGACACTTGCAGTCCGTCTTTGCTGTTAGATAATTTTGAAAAGATACATTTATTGGAGCAGACATTTCTCTTTACAGTCAAAGAGAAATACCAGGATACACGAGTGATCAGTAGTCAAAGTATTTCAGTCAAGGGATATATTCATATGAATACAAGAAAAGGACAGAGTGTTTTCTCACTGCAAGTGTACAGATTTCTAGGCTAACTTGCATCAGTATGAGCTGGCTGTTGCCTGTAGATTTTGTAGTGTTGTTTTTATTTTCGCTGCTAGCTCTGCTTGTCCAGACCAGCCTGTTTTGCCAAATGATTTTGCATTTTCTGCTTGTTTTCACTCCTGTGCTCTATCAGGCTCAGAAAGAGAAAACCACAGAATAACAACATCCTTCCAGAGTTAAAAAAAAAAGAAAAAGGGCATGTTGTCTGAGACTGTAGAGGTTCTGTATCCTGAGACACTAAAGACAGACCTCTTTAGAGTCACAATGAAAGATGCAGAGATGATTTGATGGCATTTTTGGTGAGACTCAAGCATGAAAACATCCAATTGACCTTTCCGAATTGGTTCATGCATAACCTTTACATATATTTATCAAATTAAACACGTCACATTTACTTTCATCTTTCTTCCTGATTTAGTGTGAGGGAGAGTTATTACGTTTCTTCAGTTCGGACACAACATGTCGGGACCCAGCTGGGGATCAGTTTTTGTTCAAGATTTGAGGTTACGCGACTCATCATTAGCTCAGTGTGTTCTCTGTTGTGAGGCTGTGACTGTGTTTCCTGAGACAAAATAATTACCTGGTGGCCCTCGGGCAGAAATGCTTCTTAAGGGGATGTCACAGTATGATTTAGAGTTATTTTTCTGGTTCTTAATTCTGTAACCCCTGTTAAGGATGAAATATTTTTTACTGATTCATCCCATTAACAGCAAAGTGTGGGAGTTCCTTGTGCCTTAGTGATGGATTTACATGTTTAGATTCCATTTTTTTCAAAAAAAAAAAGAGCTCAGTGGGTCCTACAGTGTGTTTTTCATTCTGAAAAAATCATTCAGCTCTTAGTATTCATCTTCACACTGACACCCAAATCTTTGCTCATGGTTGGTCCATAATCCTCGTCTTAAATTCGTTCGGCATTTGTGTCAAGTTTATCAGTGAAAAATTATTTCTAATACGCTCTTCTCCGCTTGATCTTCCTTTCAGGAAAGAAACTTTTGATGATTCTGAATGAGGTCCGCCAACAAGAAGCTTGTTGTTTTTTGTAGTTTTTTTTTTACAATTTTCTTGTCCTGGTAATCTATCAGAGCTAGCAAGGAAATGATCCAGACAAGCGACTTGTAACAACAGTATTTGCATTCTGTTTTTTAGTGGTGGTGACATCACAGAAATCCCATCTGGTGCTCTCTATCAGCGAACGTTGGAAAATCTCTGCAGGGCTTTCGCAACAGACTGGACTGTCTCCAAGGAAATGCTTTAGGGGTTTCCTGAAGAAGGTCCCGGGTTATCTGTGAGAGCCATCAAAGAGAAGCGTTAGGAATGTCCATAAGGAGGATATTAAACTGAAAGAAGTAACTTCTTGCTGTTTGGAGAAAAACAGGGTGGAAGTATTTGTAACTCAGATCCTGGTGTAACTTCGGAGCCGAGTGGGAACACCTCATTGAGAACCTCATAATTCAAGGGACACCAGATGAGTATCAGGGATGTGAAAAAGCACCTAAATCCCCAATTTAGTCCACTGTTTTAAGATTATAGCCATGTTAAAATAAGTGCAAAGGCTCATTTTTATGTCTCAACAATGCTTGTACAATATCATCTGCATCAGCTGATACTGAACTCCTAATATGTAAAATGTAAATCTCAACATATCACATCATTGGAAAACACTTTCAATAATCTAAGTGCTACAAGGCTTGACATTGATCAGTTTGTCCTTGCATTACCATTATCTGGATGCAGGTCACTGGGACAACAGTCTCTGGCACCTCAGATGGATATCGAGGTGGTCCCAAACTTGCTGTGAATCTACTTTTTTCCAGCCTGTCGTAAATGTACATCCCCAAAACCCCTTTACTTGAGAGAATTCCTTGAAAAAGCCCAGCGCCTCTACAAGTTGTTTTGATAGGGAGACATTGCAGCACTTTAATGACTCAGCTCCTCACCTTATCTCTAAAGGGGAGCCCAGACATCCTTTAAAGGAAGCTAATTGTGTAAGAAATTGTATTCCTTTGGTCACTACCCACAGCTCATGACCATTTTTGAGGTTAGGACCATATGTCACCAAGTAAATTGACAGTTTCACGTTGGAGCTCAGCTGTCTCTTCACCATGACGGATGGGTGCGGTGTCTGCATCGCTGAAGATGCCGCAATAATATGCCTGTCAATCTCATGCTCAATTCTTCCTCCACAAGACCCAGAGGTTCATGAATTTCCTTTGTGGTGGATGGACGAGAGGGCATGCATAATCCCAGGAGTGTTTGAAGATAACTTACCCATGGTAGGATTTCACAAGGCGAACCGATCGCTGGAAAGGGGTCCAGATGACTGCAATTCCTATTTGACTCCTGGAGGAAAGCTAAGCGGTCTGTCCTCTAACCATGAGGTCTGACCAGGCCCACCCGCAGAAGCCACAGGGATGAAGGTGGACACATGGCTGCCAAAACTGACTCTAGGAACACTGAATATCTGGTTAGCTGTGATGGAAGACTAAATCACATTAAAATGCAAAATCAGACCAGAAAAACACTTTCTGTTCTCTAATGACTTTCACTGAATACATGTTTCTTGCACCACTTGTACAGTTTTTAAACCCATCAGAAAAGTTAAAAAAATACACTTCAGTTGTTTTTGTGCACATATGTGAGTGTAAAGTATAAAGCAGTTTATGTCTGTTATTTACATGCTATACGGTATTGCTCCACACATAATTGAAGTTAAACTAACAAAATTTATGCCACGCATTCACCCAAGTCTCTCCCGCTATCCTCTCAAATACTAGCTGCAGTAGAATAATGATGTTATGTAAATTCACAATGAAGTATGCGTCTTCCACAATTTAAAAAAAAAAAAACCCTGAAAGAATGAAAGACATCAGCATAAGTTTACCAGATGGCGCTGACTTAATTTAAACACAAATTAACTTTTCTCATTCTGAACCATCAGTACAACCTCCTATCTGCCTCAGTCCTGTCACAATGGTGCTAATCAACATTTGCTGTTTCAAAAGCTGATTTCTTGGTGGATGGTTCTATTTTTGCTCTGCTGTTTTTCAGGAAATTAATTGTATGGTTATGATAGGTTCAGTTTTCCTTTGTGACTATTCTGTTTTAAAAGAGAAGTACAAAAGCATCAAAATGGAAATGGTAAAGCTTTTTTTCTTTCTTTTTTTCCTTTTGTTACATGCTGATTTGTCCATATGTTCACTGTGTGTTTGAACGTCTGTGTGTTCAACTTTGGATGCTCCTGAGCTCCTGAGAAAATATTTCTGCTCTTACTAGAGACTGTAATCGAGATGTCTCACATCAGTGACATGCTGCTGTGTTTTTTGATTTTAAGAGTTGCATCCCCGCTGAGTCACCCTGAATCTTTGCTTTGTTTTATCCTTTTGATTCACCCACTTTTTTTTGTCTTTATTAATATTTTTAATGTTGTCTGTAATCATGTTTCCTCCCATGTTCTTGTAATTCCCTTCTCGGTTTTTGTTTTCTGCTCCTCTAACAGTCTCCTCCTCTTCTTCGTCTCTTTTAGGAGCTGCTGTTCAGCGTGTGTGCCCTTAACGTCATCTCCACCATTGTGTGCGCTCTTGCAACTGCAATGTGTTGTATGCAGATGGTTTCAACTGATGTCCTGCAGATGGTGAGTGTGATGAAGGAGGCAGACACCACCAACAGCAATAACAACCAGAATTTCATATATTGAAACACATCGGCCTGTCCAAAGTCAGAGCAGTGCCAACAACATAAGTGTGATGCAAGAAGCCCCTGAAGGTTTCATGCTGTATACTGTATGCTTGCTTAAATAGGTTTAAATTATTAAAGCACTGCATTTGGCTGCATATGAAGTTTGTTTTGACGACAGGCTTAATGGGCAGGAACTCAGCAGTGGCACTAGGTGTTTCATTGCTCTCATTTAAATATATTATGCAGCTATTCATAATTATATGAATTTACTTAATTCGGTTTTTTTAGGATGTTAAAAATTTATGGAAATTATAGTACAGCTTTTGTGAATCAGGGACAATAGAAGTACAAAGTTCTTGATTATTAATAATCCAATATGTCTTTTTTTGTCTATGAAACAAATTGCCTGTATTATATAGCAAATAAAACATTCCAAACATAATTGGAAAATCATTTTTATCTTGACATCATTCAAGCTTCAGTGTCCAACATTAATTATGTAGATGTGAGGACAGACCCTTCAGAGCATCCTTATTGTGGAGACCTGAGGGTATAACTGCATTATGGTGATAACTAAGCGAAATGCCTCTTTTCTATTAAGTACAAATAAATTGGAGGCATTTTATCTTTATTTGGGAGGATTTGCAGCCTTAAGCAACTGAACATGGGGGTATCTGGGTATAAATTTAGAGAAGCGAGGGACAAAACCATTGTCTCTTATCTCCAACAGGCTCACTGAGTTTTTAGAGTGGCCTTATTTCTCATTTTCCACAAAAGGTGTTAACCCTTTACTTAGCTCAGTAACTTTAAACAAATCAATAGCCGCAGTGTCAACCCGGAGATTAGAGGTGAAGGTTGGCAAGGACTCCAAAGCTGACCTACTTAGACAAGTCTGAGTGAGGAAAGGGATTTTTCTGTGCCTGTCTGCTTTTACTTGCTGCAGTAACCTTTCCTCGGTGACCAAAAATGCTTGAAATGACACAAGTGATGTGCACTATTAAAAAGAAAATCAAAGAGGTGTAGTTGAAAATAGCAAACTGGCAAGTAAGGACTCAATGCGATGTGGAGAAAAGGTCTGATAAAGGTTGTTATGCTGCATTTCAGTTTATGCCGCACAGAGCTCGAGCCTTAAATGCTGACTGCATGACCCCCCACGGAACCATCCTGCACCAAACGCTGGACTTTGATGAGTTTATTCCTCCCATTCCTCCACCACCGTACTACCCGCCAGAGTACACCTGCACCCCGTCAATGGATGGACAGAGGTGAGAGACAAACCCTCACAGGGTCAACTTAAAAACTTAACTTAAAAATTGTCTATTACCAATCAATGGTCTCTAAGAAAAAGATCATTTAGAAGACTATGCAAGAACTTTTGTTGTTGTTGTTTCATTTTTCAACTGCTGGAGACCAATGATTTTAATATAGTATAATTTTACACAACAGTTCAGTTGAACATCTCTAAACATATGTCAAGTTGCTCAAAAGCCTTTAGTAATTCAGTTTTTGTGTTGAATCTGATATTTGAACCAAACTCTATCCTGGTCCAGGTGAAGGGCACAAATTAGCATTTATGCACTCAGCAAGTATCAAAAAAAAGCAAGTAGCAATGCAATACAGAAATCACAACAGTTATATTCCATGAAAAATAGCCTGAAAATGAATCACTATTCGTGTTCGTTACTGATAGAAAAAACATTATTAGATGCAAAACTTTATTTTTGTCAAAAGCGGTATAATGCATCATCTTTTATCATGGCTCTTTATGTCCTTCACCTCAAATATAAATGAATAAATATATATATATTTCACATTTATTGGCAGCATGGCTGGGAATAAAAGGAGCATCCCAGAGAGGCTCCATCAGTCAGAAGTAGAAATAAGCAAGGTTTCACCAACACAAAAAATTCAAAGAATCCAGAGAAATCTCTGTACACATGGGACAAAGTTGAAACCCAACACTGAATGGTCGCTAGGTTTTTAGCCCTCGGGCAACACTGACTCAATGCTGGTAGAAATTGCAGCATGAATTCACAGATGACTCTGAAAGCTGTTGTCAGTGACCATGTTAAGCCTCTAGCATACAAATACACAAACATATGGGCCAGATCCAGAAATGCTACTGCCTCACTGGGCAAGAAGGCTGGGTCGAACAGAAGAAGGACCATCTATCTAATAATCATCATTCAGTTAAAGAAGCCATGGTACCTGGTCCATTAGTGCACAAGAGATAACTTTCAATTTGATACAGAACGATAAAGACCATTTTCTAAGAAAGATATGCCGCCATCCCCTCTTTTTCAGCCAGTCAGTCTGAAAACATGGAGCTACAACAGCATGACTCACTATTAAAAGTGTTTTCCTCTGCCTGCACTCCAGACTTTTCACCCATTTAAAATATGTATGCATTATGACTGCAACAAAGGAAGAGCCTATATATCCTGCATAAAGTACGTAAAAAATGTATTTAATTTTCAAAATTATAGCAGAAATGTATTTCTTGATTTCCCAAGCATTTGCAGCTTATTCTTAAAGGAAGAACGGTACAGTAATACAAAGATTCAACTTACTTTGAATGTTTTTAATGATCTTAAATGAAGTTGTTTTTCTATTAATTACAGTTAAGAATGGGTCTTGAATTATTTTCAATGAATACTAAGCTGAATATCAATATGACTATCAAGCTGAACATTAGTCAAAGTAAAACCAAATCGCAGTAACAGTTACACACATTTGTTTAGGCTGCAACATCTTCAGTGTTTTAAAACTATTATTTTGTACCCAGCAAAGACAAGACTGCAACTTGTAGTTTGGGACTAATTATTTTTGTTTTTATTGAACTAATAACTAGTCTAGTTACTAGACTCTTCTCCGCTATTGTTCCCCGATGGTGGAACGACTCACCAAACTCTGTCCGATCTGCAGAGTCTGTACCTACTTTTAAGAGCAAGCTAAAGACTCGGCTTTTTAAGCAGCACTTCTGCATCTAGTAAACTTCTCTGCTCATTAGAAGTTAGAAGATGTGTCCAGCTCTTTGCATGACTCAGCACTGAGTAAGCTGCATGCACTTATGACAAGATGATCGCGTCATGGTGTCTTTTTAGATGTTGCTTTCTTATATAAAGGGACTGTTGTGTTGGGCGGGAAGGGAACAAAAAAGAAAAAGGATTCTAGCACTAGAATGGTCCAACCGGACTCTCAGCAGTCTGACCAGCACTTATCCAGCTGGACCGTCCTCAGAGATTTATTGCTTATGTTGTTCTATCAGATGTAAGTCGCTTTGAATAAAAGCTTTAGCTAAATAACAGTAATAGTAGCAGCAGCAGCAGCATAATTTGTTTGGTGTAGTACAATATCTCTCACTGATGACGTTTGTCACGATAAACACTTCACTGAATTTCCTTGAGATGGTGAATATGCAGATGTCAGAGGTGATCATTTACATGTGAATACAAAAGAAAACATCATAGAATCAGTATATATCTGTTTTGTTGATCTCACTGTGACCATCCCGTGCGCTGCAGTCGTCTGTGGTCAGCGCTGAGCTTTTCCCCCCATTAAGCAGGTGTGACATCTGCGATTCTCAGCTTTGGAAGATGAGGTGACCGCACCCTCGTCCCCCCCCTCCCTTCTCTCTGACTTATCAGCAAGGAACACTTCTGTTGTGGCACTTGGCAGGAAGCCACATCTCTTTGTCAATTATGCCATAAATATATACAAGGCGGAGGAAGCATTTATGGTGTTCTTGCTCAAGGCCAGCGATGTGTCATGACATCATTATGACTTGAACAGCTGGTGGAAACATGATTTATTTCATGCTCTGCCACATTGGTTGAGAATAGGGTTGTAATTAAAAGATACGATGGCACGCTTGGCTGCATATTCTTAATTGACACCGTATGAAACAGTGGTGCTGCACATAAAATAATAGTGCAACAATAGATGAGAGTGTTGGAGTGAAAGGGTGCAGTGTAGATGACAATGCCGTCATTTTTACTGTAATGTTCACACTTGCTGCAAAAGTGTTTGGTTGGCTTTATACAACTTTCATTCTTTATATTCCAAGTTTATTTTTTATTTTTATTTTTTTGACTATTGCTTGATTTAATCGCAATTTCAATTTTTCTAATTTTATTCATATAGTGTCTAATACAACAGAAGTTGTCTCTGGGCATTTTCCAGAGACCCAGAACGTGTGCCCCAAGCAATTATAACATAAACATAAACATGTTTTTACATTTATCTCTGCTTTCACATCTCTGACAGAGGCCTGCATCTGGACTTCCCCCACTCTCCGTTCAGTGCCGTCTACGGGGTCCCAATAAACAGTCCAGGGGCCCTTTACCCAACTGACCTGCCGCCTCCGTACGAGTCTGTGGTGGGTCAAACCCCTGCCAGCCAGGTGAGGAAACATAACCAGCTCTTTTCTTATAAAAATAGCTCTATATGTCTTTCTGTAAAAGGTACCCAAGCACAGTGCATAAAAAAGCATGGAGCATGAAAAATATCCTAATGTGCAGCTAAATCCTTCAACCGTTTTATAGCCTCGACATAATTTAATACCTCAGTCTTTTAATCAACGGCTTTATTATAGTTACTAACTATGCAGTTTTGTCCAGTTTAGATCTCATCCTTCACATCAACCGGAGGTTTATTCAGCTGAAACCGGCAAGCAGCTGGTTCTGTAAAGAACCAGTGCAGGCAGTGATAGATGATAGTCTGTGAAAATAAGGAGAGTGCAGAGAATGCAGCTGACAGTTTCTGGAGAAAAACTCTGTGTGAATCCACAAACAAAGTTATATAGATACGCCAGGGCCCTTTTGTTTACCACGATAAAAGAATTGGTGATTCCAACAGAAGTTTCTTATCTGGAGTTTCATGATACTGTAGTTTTCTGCACTGCCTCCCTTGTTCTTTCGAGTAAGAAATGACTTAACGTAGTCCTGTAGAGCCCTCTACAGACCAGTCGGGGGCATTGAAGGTGGTACTACACATACATACAGTACAATACATCTGCTTTCACTCATAGCTTTATCTTAATAGGTCACCACCAGCATAGAGCAGCAGGCCACTGAGTCCAGTCTTTTGGAGAGAAACACCACTGCAGGATTCAGCACACAGGGTATGCAACTGGAAAAGATGCAACAAACATGCAGAAAGTTGTTCAAAGTCTTTTAAAGCCATGCTAATAAGATCCATTTCCATGTTTTCAGCCTCGGTGGACAGTGCATCATTGATGGTGTCAGAGGTGGCTGATCCAGACCAGACCTGCTCCTCGGAGGACTTGTGCTCCCTTGAGGTCCAGGGCTCTGACTCTTCTCCCTATGGGACGCTGCACACTGCCCCCACTGACGGAAGCTGTCCCAGCCTGGAACTCTGCATGCGTGCCCCCTCGCGTTGCCATCGGGGATTAGCCAACACTGATGCTCGCCCTACGGATACTGGATACAGCGAGTCCTCACACACGCAGGACTCGATGGAACGCTCGCCAGACTGGTCCTCAGAAAACTTTAGCAACCTGGACCAGGAGGATTCAGCAGAGAACACACAGCCATGTGAGGACCTCAGGGCCACAATGCATATTAGTGATGAACTGGCCTCAGCCAAACATTTACCAGAGGAGCCACCTAAGGCATCAACACACTCCCTGATCAAAGCACGCATGATGAGCCGGAAGCTCACTCTCCCCGTCAGCATCCCCCCACCACCTCAGCCTTGCTCCCCCACCTCTGTGGCTTCCTCTGGGGGAACTTCAGCCATCAGCCCTTTGGCTCCTTCGCCTTCTCCTTCCCCTCCTATCAGGCCACGAGGCCCCAGGCTGTGTTTTAGTGTTTGGTCGCCCTCCGCCACGTCACAGCCCCCGTCTACCTCAGCCCAAAGTGGCCCGTCTCCTTCAGAGAGGCCTCGGGTTCTCAAAGCAGCCAAGAGGTATCGAAAACTGGCACGCATTGTCCGTTCCACCAGTGACCCTATCTCTTGCTCCACTACAACAAGAAGTAAGTGCAACAAGCAGGATTTATACTACGGCTTAATCACTCCGTGTCATCTATTAAAGATTTATTGATAATAAAATGAAGCATTACTGTATGCCTTAGAGCATTGGTCCATGCCAGAAATGTTGGATCTCTGTTCAACTTTTGTATTTGTGCTTCTTACTCAACGTTTTGTCTCCCCCTACAGGAGAGAATTGTGGCTGCCCCTCTGGAAATAACCCTGCTGCTGAACATCCAGGTCATGCTTGCGCATCACCTGAAAACGGTAGGAACACGTGAGTTACAGGGATTTAGACAAGAACTAGTTTTTGTCTCTCAGGCTAAAATATATATTTTCAAGATATTATTTATTTGAATATCTCTGAAACCCTCAATCTATAATGCATACTGTGTATGCTTGTACATAAATACCAGCTACCATTGTATATAGAATTGTATTTTATCCTATCTTATATTATCTTCTTTTTGCTTACCTCTATTTTTTGTTCTTGAGCTGTGGCGATGCACAAGTTTCCCCTTGTGGGATATATATATATATATATATATATATATATATATATATATATATATATATATATATATATATATATATATATATATATAAAATATATATATATATATATATATATATATATATATATATATATATATATATATATATATAGACAGACAGACAGACAGAAATAAGACCTGTTGGAGAAACCATCCATTTCAAACTAGAATTGCTTCTTAGTTCCACAAGTTAGTTTTTTGTTCCACAAGTTAGTTTTTTGTTCTTGAGCTGTGGCGATGCACAAGTTTCCCCTTGTGGGATATATATATATATATATATATATATATATATATATATATATATATATATATATATATATATATATATATATATATATATATATATATATATATATATATATATATATATAGAATATATATATATATATATATATATATATATATATATATATATAGAATATATATATATATATATAGAATATATATATATATATATATATATATATATATATATATATATATATATATATAGACAGACAGACAGACAGAAATAAGACCTGTTGGAGAAACCATCCATTTCAAACTAGAATTGCTTCTTAGTTCCACAAACTCTACAGAAACAGTCAGTGGTGTTTATTCACTGGCTGTCCATAAATTATGTAACTTTGTATCTTTTCATAAATAGGTAATGGGGATAGTTAAGGCTCTCATGCTTCAAAGGTTAAACACACATGCAAAAACAGGACCGATTGAATTATTCAAAAACAAGTTTCACAAAACTGAGAGCGGATGTTTTGACTTTAAAAAAGGATCTTGCAAAGATCTTTAATTTCATATAACTGCATCACTACATGGTTTGATTTACAAAGATTGTTGTGCAACAGTAAATTTTCTGTGTAAGTCAAGCTGGACAGTGTCTCTTCGGTCCCAGACAATCAAGACCCTCCACATAAAAGGTGCCACTAGAGACTGTTAAAGAGGCAGGCTGCCTAGAAAGATGGATGATTATTTTTTTCCTGTACAACTTTTATTATTTTCTATAAAACTTTAATTTGTAAATAGTTCTTTCTTTATTACTTGAGACTCATGAGCTGTCATTGCATGACTCAGCTTCATCATCTGCTTTCAGTGATCTTACATGACAAGCTCGACAAACTTAGTCAGGATTTTTCAAAAAACTTTGAGATTTGACTATGTTTTGACAGTTTTTCCCTTTTTGATTTTTTTCCTCTGTAGAGTCCAGAGATATTTCCGGAGAGGGAGTCGGAGCAAAGCCCAGTCAGATACGTGTCACGAAGCAACAGAAGGAAGGCAGGAAAGTCGACATTCACGTTAAACCCCGATCTCTGAACACCAACTCCCACCGTGAGCGCCCGCACTCCCTGGCCGACCTTAAGATGTACAAAGACACCAAAATATTAGTGGCCAAGTTCCTGGAGCACTCGAGCTGCAGTCTTCCTCCTGAAGTCCAGCAGGTTGTCAACAACATCAAGTGCGTCATTAAGTCGGATGAGAAACACATGGAAGAGGCCATCTTTAGTGCCAATGTCATAGATCAGGTAATTGAATCTCACAGTAAATACTAGTCCACGATAGATCAGTGATATTAAAACCCCAAAAAGTAGACCATTAGGTTTTGGGGTTACTGCTAGGCATTGATCAAGTAGGACTACGCCCAATAGCATACGTCCTGGGAGACTTTCCTGCCCATTACATGCCAGAAAATAAAACCAGGTTATGGTGGCTTCTAAAGGACTTTTTTTTTCCTTTTAGAACAAGTTTTTGTTAAATATTGTACAGAAATTATTACTTTGTAATCAATAGAACTAACTGCTATATTCTTGTGGACCTTTGGAATTTCAGTACTGCAGATATACCAGGACTAAAACACATGAATGATGTGAATGGAAGACCAACTCTAAGTGGCAGCACGTGTCTCCTTGTCAGGGTTATAATAGTTTTGAATTTTTCATTTTAGTTTAGTTTTATTTCGTTTTGACTTTTCCTCCTTCAATTCAGTTAGTTTTAATTAGTATTTAGTGTGGGTTTGCTAGTTTTTATTAGTTTTTATATTTTCAAAAATGCTTAGTTTTAGTTTAGTTTTTATTAGTTTTAGTTTTAGTTTTAGTTTTGACGTCACGGACCGTGAGGCGTTCAGGTGCCGTAGCTGCCAGTTGGAGATAAACGGCCAGAGCAGAATAAATTGATCATACCAAGAGGCTTATATTGACATGGACGAAAACGGAGGAAATTACATCTATAATTTCAGTTCGTTTTAGTTAGTTTTCTAAACACGCAATATAGTTTCAGTTAGTTATCGTTTTTGTCTTTTAATTTTCGTCTTTATTTAGTTCAGTTAACAAAATTGTTTTTTCAATTTTAGTTTCAGTTATTTCGATCGTTTTCGTGAACGATAATAACTCTGCTCCTTGTTTGTTTCATGGTACTTTTGTGCTTCCAGGTAATGACTCAGCACATCATAGGCAGCCCCAGAAAGCGTGAACATGAGGATCTTCACCTGCAGAGCTGCGGTGCTTTGAGTTCATCCCCGTCTCCTTCCATGCGCCGTCTAAAACACCTCCCTCAGACAACCAGCTCCTCTACCGACCCACAGGGCTCCCCCTCCACTGAACAAAGCCTTGGGTGCAGAGAAACTGTTCTCTGACCACTCTCCCAACGAGGACTGGGCTCAAAAACTCTGACGGCATTCAAGGGTGCTGGTGTTGCTCTCCTGTGCAGCAGTTGTCTGTAGAGAATTGAATGACTCTCCAGGTGTGATGGAATCACTTTTGCACAGAGCAATTGCAGATCAAAGCAACTGAAATGCTGTCATTCTGTTCCTAGTGCCCTGTGAGACTGTGCCAAGTCATCACCAGAAATGGTAGCAAACTCACTCAGAGCCTGCCAGTGTCTGTAGTGGCTTCTTTCTCATCAGAAATATACAACAACAACGACAAAAGAAGAAAAACAAAAAAAAAAACAATTACAAGAATGTTTCTCCCTCAGGAGATATTTTGTACTGAGTTTCATCTCTTAAAAAGGAAACAAATACACATCTGGTAAGTATGGGTCTGAGTGAAACACAAAGGTGATAGTGTTGTCAGTATTTCTTCTGTCCTCATAAGAAACAGAGAAAAATATGTTTGTAGAAAACTGTGAGGTGATTTGACCGGGCATTGTTTGCAGATTTTGTGGAATTGTTACTGATAGGGTGGTGAATATTTTGTGGTTCAAGAAACATCACAGATGTGGATTATTTAACTTACCTCATTGTGTTACAGTTCTTATCAGTGTTAAAATAAAATATGCATTTGTATATTTTGGTGTATGTGTGTGTGTTACTTCTGTGAATATCTATGGTATTCTTAAGTTTAAATGGCCATCTGCTTTAGACTCATTATTAGAATATCAACATAGAAACAGAGCATACAGTGATAATACTAACTGTAGACTGGTTGATTATTGATCATCTTTAATGATCTGCATCAGCCACAGAAAAACCCATATGGATCGATGTAAACAAATTAAAACCACATGATGTTCAGAACAAAATGACTAGAAGAAAAAAACAGTATTGCATGTGAGCCCTTTCAGAATCAAGTATAGACAAGACTCCTTTGAACTCTTAATATGTATTTCATAATCTTTCAGATATAAAGGTTGACATTAATTTATTTTCCTTTGTTTTGTGAAACAGTACTGTTGGCTTCCTTTAAACAATTGACATATACTAGAGGAAATTACTTGTACTTTTACAATTACACCAAAAATATTTCCTAGTGAGGCTGCTTTTCACTTTTTTTTTTTTTTTTTTTAATATCTTTTTATTTCACAATTCACATTTTCACATGCATGATTTCTATTATACCCACATTCCTACCCTCCCCATAATTACCCTAAGGA
This sequence comes from Cololabis saira, assembly GCF_033807715.1. Classification (NCBI taxonomy): domain Eukaryota; kingdom Metazoa; phylum Chordata; class Actinopteri; order Beloniformes; family Belonidae; genus Cololabis; species Cololabis saira. Next base: position 28,130,333 of record NC_084588.1, on the reverse strand, counting down.
AAAAAAAAAAAACATACATTAAGGGAGAACAAAATTAAATAAATATTTAAAAAAAAAATAAAGAAAGAAATATATAATGGCAGCAACAGCGATATCAAACTATATAAATATCCATAGATACATACAAACATACATACATATAAGGAACAAGTTCAAAAATAAAGATACTCATTGGTCCCCTTTGGAAAAATTATCCAGTTTTGAGAATAATGGGAACCAAAAGAAAATGGCCGCCGAGGAGCAGCCACACAGTTTGGCAGGTCCTGTGGGTTTGCGCAAAAAATCATGTAAATACAAAAAAGGACCTCGGATTTTGCCATCAACAGGTCTGTTTATCATCTTTGTGACTTTATATCTTCTTCTGACTTTGACCTGTCCAAGAAAAAGGAATGATTTGGCCCTGCCGCAAGCCAAGTGGAGCCAACATGCTCTATACACAAGAGTACTGGACTGTGGCCATGCTAAGCCACCCCCAGGTAAAGATGAACACTCCTTAACAACTAGTTCCTTTATGGGAATTGTTCATCTCTTGATGATACTGCTCCTGGCTGGTGATATTGAAGTAAATCCTGGGCCTGAGTTCCTTGGTTCTGATTTTTTGGATGGGCTAACTAGGCCACAACCAGAGCTAGCTGGGCTACTACCACAGGTAGCCTTGTCACCATGCCAGGCCGGGCTTCAACCACCACTAGCTGGGCCTCCTTCACTGCTATGGATACCACCATACCAGGCCAGGCTCCCACCATTACCGGCTGGGCTACCATCACACCAGGCCGGGTCCCTGCCATGGCTAGCCAAGCCCCAACCACTACTGACTGGGCTTCCACCACTGCTAGCTGGGCTACCACCACTACCGGCTGGGCTTCCACCACTGCTAGCTGGGCTACCACCACTACCAGCTGGGCCTCCACCTCTGCTGCCTGGGCCTCCACCTCTGCTGCCTGGGCCTCCACCTCTGCTGCCTGGGCCTCCACCTCTGCTGCCTGGGCCTCCACCTCTGCTGCCTGGGCCTCCACCTCTGCTGGCTGGGCCTCCACCACCGCTGGCTGGGCCTCCACCTCGGCTAGCTGGGCCTCCACCTCAGCTAGCTGGACCTCCACCTCTGCTGCCTGGACCTCCACCTCGGCCGGCTGGGCCTCCACCACCGCTGGCTGGGCCTCCACCTCTGCTGCCTGGGCCTCCACCTCTGCCGGCTGGGCCTCCACCACCGCTGGCTGGGCCTCCACCTCGGCTAGCTGGGCCTCCACCACCGCTGGCTGGGCCTCCACCTCGGCTAGCTGGACCTCCACCTCTGCTGGCTGGGCCTCCACCACCGCTGGCTGGGCCTCCACCTCGGCTAGCTGGGCCTCCACCTCTGCTGCCTGGACCTCCACCTCGGCCGGCTGGGCCTCCACCTCGGCCGGCTGGGCCTCCACCACCGCTGGCTGGGCCTCCACCTCTGCTGCCTGGGCCTCCACCACCACTGGCTGGGCCTCCACCACCGCTGGCTGGGCCTCCACCACCACTGGCTGGGCCTCCACCTCTGCTGGCTGGGCCTCCACCTCTGCTGGCTGGGCCTCCACCTCTGCTGGCTGGGCCTCCACCTCTGCTGGCTGGGCCTCCACCTCTGCTGGCTGGGCCTCCACCACCACTGGCTGGGCCTCCACCACCACTGGCTGGGCCTCCACCTCTGCTAGCTGGGCCTCCACCTCTGCTAGCTGGGCCTCCACCTCTGCTGGCTGGGCCTCCACCTCTGCTAGCTGGGCCTCCACCTCTGCTAGCTGGGCCTCCACCTCTGCTAGCTGGGCCTCCACCTCTGCTAGCTGGGCCTCCACCTCTGCTAGCTGGGCCTCCACCTCTGCTAGCTGGGCCTCCACCTCTGCTAGCTGGGCCTCCACCTCTGCTAGCTGGGCCTCCACCACCACTGGCTGGGCCTCCGCCTCGGCTAGCTGGGCCTCCGCCTCGGCTAGCTGGGCCTCCGCCTCGGCTAGCTGGGCCTCCGCCTCGGCTAGCTGGGCCTCCGCCTCTGCTGCCTGGGCCTCCGCCTCTGCTGCCTGGGCCTCCGCCTCTGCTGCCTGGGCCTCCGCCTCTGCTGCCTGGGCCTCCGCCTCTGCTGCCTGGGCCTCCGCCTCTGCTGCCTGGGCCTCCGCCTCTGCTGCCTGGGCCTCCGCCTCTGCTGCCTGGGCCTCCGCCTCTGCTGCCTGGGCCTCCACCTCTGCTGCCTGGGCCTCCACCACCGCTGGCTGGGCCTCCACCACCGCTGGCTGGGCCTCCACCACCGCTGGCTGGGCCTCCACCACCACTGGCTGGGCCTCCACCACCACTGGCTGGCTTGACATCGATGCCAGCGGGACCTCCACCACTGCCAGCAGCTCATTCAGGCTCCCTCAGCAGTGCAGCGATAGGTGAGTCCAGGAGTGGGTTATGCCCCAGAAACCCTGTGTTCAAAAAACAACGATCTGCAAATTTACACAGCACCCTTAACCAAGCCAAGGTAATCTGGGACCCACAATATAAGCCAAGAGGTCTTCTTGGTGGACATTTAAATATTAGAAGTATTTTGCCCAAGTGTGACCAAGTTCATAATCTATTAAGTAACTCGAACCTGGACTTTTTATGTTTGTCTGAGACCTGGCTAAATATAAATTCACCGATGGCTGGACTACATGTACCAGGCTACAACATCTTTAGGAAAGACCGGGTGGGAAATCGGGGTGGAGGTGTAATATTTTATGTAAGGGAACACTTTAAGTGCAAACAGATAGAATGGGTCTGTGTACATAACCTTGAATGTATCGGTCTTAAAATAGCTCTCTCTCCACAAATGTCGATAACGCTGATTGGGATGTATAGACCTCCATCAGCTTCTAATGCTTTCTATGCAGAGCTTCAGGCTGTACTTAAGGAATGTGACACGAAAAATGAAGTAATCTTGCTTGGAGATTTAAATATTAACTGGCTTGACAAATCAAATCGGAGACAGTTAAAATCACTATTAACTAATCTTAATTTTACTCAATTAATCAAAGGTCCCACCAGACTAACTACTTCCTCGGAAACATGCATAGATCTTGTCTTTTCCAACAAGTGTGAGAGAATTCAAAAGACGTTCAATATGATCACAGGTCTGTCAGACCATAACCTCATTCTGTTCTCAAGAAAGCTATCTAAAAATAGATTTTCTTGTACTAAGAAAACAACATCAGAGCAGATGAGAGTACCAAGGAGGGAGATTCCAAATTTGACAGAGGCACTAAACAATATCAACTGGGATAATTATCTCACCCATAATCATGTTAGTGACAACTGTAACGTATTCATGACTGTTATCCAAGACACAGTGTCTGCATTTACTAGAAAAATTAAAGCAAAACCATCAAAAAAGAATCACCTCCCGTGGTTGAATGAAACCATATGGACATTACTGAAAAAACGAGATCATGCTCTCAAAATATCACTTAAAACGAAAAGGGTGAATGATAGACAGACATTTACTTCTCTTAGAAATAAAGTCGTAAAGGAAATTCGATTTGCAAAAGCAAATTTTTTTATTAATATAATCAGTACTGCAAGAGGAAATGCTAAAGAGATCTGGACAAATATTAAAAAATTGACGGGAAATGGTACAGTGCACAGAGAAATTAGGGAGCTACAGCTAGAAGAGAAAGTCATCCATGATCCAAGGGACATTGCAACAATGTTGAACGATTACTTTATAGACTCAGTTAAAGAACTGACTCAAAGCAACTTCCCCCAGATAGAATACCACCCACCAATGCCACTGAACGCCGACAACCCCGTTCTTAATTTGTGCGTAGTGTCGCAGTCACAAGTTGATAAAGCTGTGTGTGGCCTCAAAAGCTCTAAAGCCAAAGATGCATTTTGTATGGATGTAACATTTCTAAAATATCACAAAGAATCTTTCATAGCACCCTTAACTACTATTATAAATAAATCCATAAACGAAAGTTCCTTCCCTGAACCCTGGAAGTGCTCTGTCATTACACCAGTCTTTAAGTCAGGTAATCCTGCAATACCCAGCAACTACAGACCGATAAGCATACTTCCAGCAGTCTCCAAAGTCATGGAAAAAATAGTAGCAGAGCAAATTGAAGATCATCTTAACAACAGTCCATATACCTTGAACAGGATGCAATTTGGCTTTAGAAAACATCATTCTACTGAGACGGCGGTTTGCTTCTTTCTGGAAAATATCAAATCAAAGCTTGATGGAGGCGGTGTCATTGGTGCTGTTTTCATCGATCTTAGAAAAGCATTTGACACCATTAACCATCAGATACTGTTGACCAAACTGTCTAGCTTTAACTTCTCCCAAAGTACTCTGAATTGGATTGAATCATACATATCTGCAAGATCACAGTGTGTTAGGATACAAAACATGAAGTCAACATTACGCAACAACAATCTTGGGGTACCGCAGGGGTCAGTGCTAGGTCCACTGCTTTTCAGTTTGTTTATAAATGATCTGCCAAGTTGTTGTCCTTCGAATGTCACCTGCCAAATGTATGCCGATGATACTGTTCTGTATGTCCATGCAAAGGACAAAAAACACGCTGCGCAAGAACTGACAGATGCTATGACAAATGTGTATAACTGGCTTGAGAAATCCCAACTATACTTGAACACATCCAAGACTGTGTGTATGTACTTCTCAAAAAGAGCAAATACTGACAGCGATACCAACGTTTCTGTGCAAGGCAAAACAATTGAGGTGGTACAAGAGTTTAAATACTTGGGAATCACTCTTGACTCACAACTTCTCTTTAAACGACAGATAAAAAACACTGTGAATAGAATTAAGTTTAACTTGTCCAACTTTAGGTTTATTAGAAACAATCTAACTCTTGAGTCAGCAAAATTGTATTTTGATGCTATGATCATGTCACATATGTCCTATTGCATAACAAGTTGGGCATCGGCCTGTAAGACGAGACTAAAACCGATTGAAACGGTTTATAAACAAGCTCTGAAAGTATTGGATAAAAAACCAAAAACGTACCATCACTGTCAGATATTACAAAAACATGAGCGCTTAAGCTGGGACAACACTGTTAAACACACAGACGCTATCTTGATTTACAAAATCCTCCATGGCAAAGCACCTCCTCCATTACAAGATTTTGTGAAAAAAAATTCAAACAGATCAACAAGAGCTGGTTCTAGAGGTGACTGTGTAGTTCCGTTCAGAAAGAGTGCCTTTAGCCAAGCCACTTTTTCTGTTCGTGCTTCCCACACCTGGAATTCAATACCAAACACAATACGTGAACTCCCGAATCTGTCCTCTTTTACCAAACATCTTAAAGCTTGGCTATTGGAAGAACAACACTGTTGCCACAACCGTGCCTAAAACATGTATACTTTTCATTGATGTTGCTTTTCTTTTCCTTTTCTGTCCTATCGTGTTTTTAAGGACACTTGTAATTGCTCCTCCTGCTAACTGTTCTACTTGTCGTTACTGTTGTTTTATTGATTTTAGTATTTTATGTTGTTGACACTAACCTGCCTAAGGGACTAAAGATGAAAATTAGCCGTTGGCTATAATCTTGCATATTTACATGTATATGTTCATTAATATGTATTGTCCCTGTTATAAATAAAATAAACTCAATAAACTCAAACTCAAAATTTTTGAAAAATATGAGCACGGTTGTATTTTTCTAAAGTTAATTTTTCCAATGGTAAAAAAACTGAAATTTGACCAAAAAAAAACTTGAAGTTGGAGGGGAATCATCTTTCCAAAGTAAAAGTATGCATTTCTTAGCGAAGTATGTGATCATAATTAATATCCTGCTTTTTTTCCGGTCTAACTGAAGATCCAGTGTGTCATTTAATAAATACAAATTGGAGCTTAACTCAAAATTAATTTCTAATACTGATTGTGTGAAGGAATTAATTGATTTCCAGAAACGTATTAAAAGATCACATTCCCAAAACATATGTAGCCTACAAATGTTCCATTGATTCTTTTACATCTTGGACATTTTGGAGAGATATCCTTTGAAATTTTGTGCATTTTAATTGGAGTTAAATACAGTTTGTGAATAAATTTAAAATTAGCCTCTTTAATTTTATTACTGGTAAAAAGGAAAATTTTTCACAATATTTTCACATATATTTAACCAAGTATTTTCTTCAAAGACCATCCCCAACTCCTTCTCCCATATCTTCACTAAAGTTTGGAAAGATGACAAACCTCCTTGTGATAAAATATTATAAAACTCACTGATCTTTCCTTTAATTGTGTCTGAAGTTATAAATATATATATATATATATATATATATATATATATATATATATATATATATATATATATATAAAAATGCTTTTCACTTTGAAAAACACAACAAATAAATATTTAAAAAATGAGCAATTAATAAAACCTGGGAGCCTTATACTGTAAATGATTTCGACTCAGTCTTCTGCTTCCGGTCTACAAATCTATGCATAAGTCTAATTCCGACCGTAGGTTTATTGTTGACAGGTCTTACGTCTTCTGCATACACATTTTTACGTGAAGTTTCACTAAAGCTGTACGCAATTTCCACAAAGATGCCACGCTTTTTATGCTCTTGGTTGAAACCAAACCTAATGAGTGACTTTTATTTTCAAATCCAGCAGCACGAAGCGGAAATAGCTCGGAGCGTCGGTGGACGATTAACAGCTGATTTATGGTTCCACGTAACACCAACGCAGAGCCTACGGCGTACGGTACGCGGCGACACGCACCGTACGCGCGCGTCGCCGCGTACCCTACGCCGGAGGCTACGCCGTACACTGCGTCGATTTAACGCAGAACCATAATTCAGGCTTAACGCGTCGCTTGCAGGATGGCTGGTCGGCAGGAGGCGAATAGTGAAGGACTGGCTCAAAACGTGTCTTATAGATTCCTGTTATTTGCATATTTCTTCTTAAATTAAACGGAAGTGACATTTAGTCTCCGACAGCAGCAGAGTTAGCTCGCTACTGTATGGTGATGTACTTAGCTTCACGTTAATTGGAGCTAAAGACGAACCATCAGGTCAGAATCTTAAAAATCGTTGTTGTTTTCCTTTTTTGATGGACATTTCTTATAAGCATTGGGGCTATACGCGGCCGTGCGTGCAGGTAGGTTAAAGACCAACACAAAAAGCAGTGAAGTGCAGGCAGGATAGCCGTGTTTGCGTGGTGTGGCTGCAGGTCGGTGCCACGGCGGCGTCCACGTCTCCTCCAGCTGAGCCAGGCTAGCGTTCCATTTGTCCTCGGAAGTGGGGATTTCGCAGTTCCCAGTCGGAATTTTCAACTGGAACGCCCCTCGAAGTGGGATTTCCCACTGGGATAGTGGGAGAGTCTTCACCACCCCCGAGTTCACATTCCAAGATGGCTGCCCCGGTTGTAAACAGTAGAAGAGAGCTCTGTAAAAATTCGTAGCACTTCATTCTAGTTTTGGTCACACTAAATCAGTCGTATACAAGTATTGTTCGGCATATATATGCTGCTATATTGTAATTTACATTTTTCGTGTGGTATATGAGAACTACAAACTTGTTTACCTACTTTGTAACGGGAACGCTGATAACTCGGCTGTGACGTCATTCCGAGTTCCGACTTCCGAGGTAAATGGAACGCAGCATAGGCCACGGCAGCCCGGAGGACCGGTGTTCTGGCGAGTTTTGCTACCCTATCAAAAAATACCTTTTGTAGAGCTACACTTGCACTGGGTTTTACTCCCTAGCCCACGTCCTTTCCCCCCCAAAGTTGTCCTTGTCGCTTTCCAGGCCGTCATTGTAAATAAGAATGAGTTCTTAATGACCTGCCTGGTTAAATAAAGGCGAATGACTGAATTAATATAAAATAAAGCGATAGAATTGTTTTTTTTCTCTTTATCGTATAATGTTCACAACGTGTAATGCAATTCGTGTCATGAGTAGTGTATTTTGAAGGATCAAATACTCCAACATCCCATATTATCAATTTTACATCGTGCAAGAAATGATGGTCGTGGCAATCAAACTTTGAAAAATCGACTGTGCGCATGCGCAGAACCACAAAGTAGCATTTATCAGTGGGTAGCAAAAATCGGCGTAACACCGGCGGCCCGGCGCGCCTCCCGGAGGATGCCGAACCAGTAGACGGGGGGAGAGACGGGGGGAGGACGGTGCACACACACATGTGGACGCCCCCGGCCATGCACGCGTAAAGCGTTAGTGCTTTTTCCACGAGCGGTTGCCGCATACAATACAATGCACGGCATGTCACGTACACGGATGTGTTTCACGTCGGGGAGACGCTCTCGCTGAGCTCGCCGCTGCCGCTGCTGCTGCTGCAGCAAACCGACCCGCAGGGACCGCAGGGGCCGAGACTGTTGTGTGTTTTATAGAGATGATCGGCTTCGGTGGGAACCGCCGCGGAGGCCGCATCCCGTCCTTCATCCTCATCTTCTTGACGGTGGTCGTCGTCATCCTGTGCTTCAACTACTGGACGGTTTCCAGCAAGCAGGGCCGCCTGCTGGACGAGCTGGCGGAGCTGCGGGCGCAGCTGACGCGCACCGACGCTGCCCGCGGCCGGCTGGAGAAGCGCAGCTCCGAGCTGCTGCTGCAGGTGGAGACGCTCAGGAAGCAGCTGGAGACCAAGGACGGAGACCTCAGCATGCTGCAGGGCAAGCTGCAGGCCCGGGAGGACCTCAGCAACAAGTGTGCGGATGAAAAGGTACATGTGGCGCTTTGCTTTGTCTGTGCAATGTTCTTTACTCATTCATGTGCAATGTTCTTTACTCATTCATGTGCAATACTCTTCCATCCATTCAAGTGCAATATTCTTCCATCCATGTGCAATACTTTTCCTTCCATTCAGACAAGGGTGTAGGTTTGGTCTCAACATTGGTAGGGACGATATAACAGCATAACCTGCATGTACACTTTTTGCTGGGGACGGGACATTAATAAGACCAAACAGATTGGGTGAACAGGGGTCAGGGCTACATTTGTCATGAATATGAACCTAATTAATTGATAGGCTAAATGATCAATACAAAATAAATCTGTATTGACTTGTACTAACTTTCATGTGTATTGGTTCACCTGATACACGGTTCGATTCAAACTTTTGTTTTCAAAAACTACTAAAGAAACATTTTGAAAACTTCCAGAATATTCCAGCATTTTATTAGCAATTTAAATTGCAATATTTGATCATAACTTAAATTATATTAACATACACAATAAATGTATTAGGTGTACTTATTAATAATCACTTAACTGTCCAGAATGCAAAAACTAAACATTTGTCTTAAGACCACTCAACATTGTCTGTCTAAATAAATAAATAAAATATAACTGAAAAAACAAAAATAAATAAAAATGGAACCTTCCTTCAGGTTAAACACGACTGCTTTTGTCCACAAGCACAGCCAAACTCAACTTAAAAATGAACATTCAGCAAGTGAAAAGGGGTAAATGTAAGTCTGAACATAATGAAAATAATTCACTTAATAATGGTAGGGTCAATTCTATCCTTACAACATTTGGGAAGACAATCTAAATTACCTTTATATCTGAACTCATTATATAATGCAAATAAGGTTGCTTAAAAGTTGGTGGGGACAATTTGAGCCTCCTGAAAAGTTGGTAGTGTTATGTCCCTACCGTCCCTATGCAAACCTACGCCCTTGCATTCAAGTGCAATATTCTTCCACTCATACATGTGCATTACTATTCTCTCATTCACTCATTTTCATAGTATATATATTTATGTTTCCTGTTTCTCTTTTTGTTGTTTACACAGTCTTTGTTTACATAGTCTTTGCATGTGTGCACTTTTACAGAGCTGCTGCCTAATCTCATCGTACCAGTATAATGATAATAAAGGCTTACTATTTCTATTTCCATGTCTGTCGCTGTCACGTGTATCGAAGACATTCATCTTGAAGTTTTTTTTTCTTTTGTGTTTTTAGTTGCTTGGAGAATTGGTCATACCCAACCATCTGATCCTATGTGGCATAGTCACCATTCTGTTGGATATGCAGGACCTATTTAATAAGTTCCTAATGCCATCATAAGCAGAATTAAAGCTGCAAGCAGCAATGAACGGGCCCTCGCGCGTGCATTTTTCACCAATAAAGGTCAAGGACTCAAAACAAAGTCCGATGACACCACCCATGACTCTTTATGTCAAACCATTCAAAAGTTATAGCAGAAAATAGGGACTATCAAATATCGACCAATCAGAAGAAGGGGCGGGGCTAATTTGCACAAATTATGTTCAAGGACTCAAAACTGAGTCCGATGACACCACCCACGACTCTTTATGTCAAACCATTCAAAAGTTATGGCAGAAAGTAGGAACTATCAAATATGGACCAATCAGATAAAGGGGGGGGCGCGCTTTTTGGCGTCTATCGTTGCCACGGTAACGCTTTTGACTGAGAAAAGTAATGCGCATCATCGCAGGATCGAGATGCACATTTTGATGTATAACACACCGGGGTGCACGTTACGGTTCGGGCGAAGAAGCGGCCGAAGTAATTACATAAATTGCGCCAAGATTACACGATTAATTCAAAATGGCCGACTTCCTGTTCGGTTTTGGCCATGGCACCAAGAGACTTTTCTTTAAGTTGTGACATGGTACAGGTGTGTACCGATTTTCGTGCATGTACGTCAAACCGTATTGTGGGGCTTGAGGCACAAAGTTTTCTAGGGGGCGCTGTTGAGCCATTAGGCCACGCCCATTAATGCAAACCATTAAATATCAAATTTATCGCCAGGCCTGGCTTGCGTGCAAAATTTGGTGACTTTTGGGGCACGTTTACGGGGCAAAAAGGCCCTCCTTTCGTCGGAAGAATAAAAACGAGAACGGGGAAAATAAAAACATCTACAGATACAATAGGGCCTTCGCTCTTTAAGTGCTCGGACCCTAATAAATCCCTGAAAACTAGTGAATTGGATCAGTAATATGTAGCAGTTGCTGGTTGTCTTTCAATTGCAATGTTGTTTTATCTCCCTAGGCAAGATACTGGACCCAACAGTGACACATCCAATGTCTTCTTCACTTTTTAGTTGCAGCTGATTGACTGCTAAGTCAATGGAAAGGCCTAACATTTTGACTCAGCATAATGACAGATGTGCTGTGTCAGAGCTTGTTGAGGAAAAGCCAAAATTGAAGAGAGATTTTTAAAACAAAAGGTGTTGTTCAACGTTTTCAGCCTGCCCTGTTACTCCCTGTTATTTTCAGCTGAGTAATCACCATTAAATGCTTCAGCACCAGAGCATCGATTTTCTCCCGAGCCTCCTTTCAGCTCTCACAGACCATATTTGTGTGATGACGAAAAACTCAAATTACAGCATGGCAGTATCTTGATTATATTGTTTTAAGAGTGCAGTATGAAAGTTAATGTGACTTGTTTGTGACCAGAAACTCATTGATTTGCTCTGTTTCAGCCACTTTTAGTACTTTGTCCTTCTCCTCTTTGCCTTCTGTCTTTTTAGAGGAAAACTTGTGTGAAATGTCTATGTTCAGTCCATTCACTTGCACTGATTCTGCCTACTATAGGTGACTGTTTGCGCTAATTTGCACTGTTAGTCCTAAATTCAGTGAGGTAAACCCACATTGTGCCACGCTTAATCTCCCAGTACTTAAGAGGATAGGCATATTTGGATTTACAAAGCAAAGGCAACTCGAGTTCAATTCTCTTATTTTGGATCTTTAATTGCTCAATGTTCTCACAGTAGTTTCACAAATTCATTGGGATTTTTTTAACATCAACATGCTGTACAAGTTCTTGTCTCTGTGCAGTGGTTGGAGCGCATCTAATTTGATTTTTGTGTACTCGGAGTACCAAGAGTATTTTCTTTTTGTTGTACGTGTCAAGTTGTCCTGGAGACGTTCAGACAACAGAAGATAGTGACGACGCTCTAAAATTTGCATCCAGCCTTCATTCCTGTTTATCCAGGGTGTATTTTTTTGCTTTAGGCAAAGCACTACTGGTTTGACTGTGAATTACGCTATGTTAATGCTATAGCTACCCATCTAGACTAAACTTGACACGGTAAACAAGTTGAGAGACTGCTTCTACTGTTTGCACAAGAGGAATTTATTCCTAAAAGCCTTGAGGTTATCACTGCTCTCTGATAATGAATATTTACTGATTTAACAAAATAAAACCCACACAAGCTTGGTGGAAGGTCGCGAGCAACAATGTTTCTATTTGCTGCCCCCCATCATCCTTAGGCTTTGTTCCAACCACCAGAAGGACATTGTTTATAAAGGAGTATTAGCAAACGCATAAATTAGCAAACGCGTAAATTAAAATCACTTATAACCTGTGTAAAAAAACACAACAAACAAACTGTAATTTCAAAAGGATGATCCACAGACACATTTCAGCCCAATCTGGTATTTTTGTTTGGAATGGCTACCAGTGTGAGTGTTTCCTGGATCCTGGTGATTTCTGTATCCGGCTCTCTGTTCCTGGAGAGACGTAAGCGTTTACTGGTGTTGTTTCACTCCTTTCTTTGTCAACAGCCCAACCCTGTTTCAATACAGATTCACATTACATACAGACAGAGGTCTGCAGTCACGCACTTAAACACATCACACCGTCACCAGCCGTCACCTGACTGTCGTAACTTCAAGAGCTTATGCTTGTAATCAGAGATGTTATTAAATCCTAAAACTGAGAGCAGGCAGCTGTTTCACAGTTTTGAAGAGAGTTTCACATCAGTACTGTTTATTGCAGTGCTGTTATATTGGGTTTTATTCAATTGTACAAGGGGGACAGTTTTCCTGTCTGTTAAATTAGATAAAATGTCATTAAAAAAGAAAAAGCCATGACTGTTATCAACATGTCTCCTACAGTTTTCTGCATATTAGGAATATATATCTCCTGTTATTTGAAATACTGTTTTTCATTTCCTTTTCTTTCAGTTGCTCATATTAATCCTGAAACATTGTTTTCTGTTTGAAATCACACACCAGGGATTGGGTTAATACGTAGTAACAAAGTACAATGTTGCCTCAATGGCACCTGTTAAGAACAAGACAGTCGAGCAAAAAACTTGTTTTCCTTGCACTGACTGAAGTTAATAATGCTTTTTTCCATACAGATGGAGAATAGATTTCCTGTTGGACACTAAAACATTAATAAAATTACAATTAACTGTTGTCTTGTATGGACAAGTAAGAATATTTGTGGGCTTCCTTCCACTGACAGTTTGTGGATGTATTTTTCTCTCGACACAGATGAAGATACAGGATGATGTCACAGCCCAAATGACAGAGATACAGAGATTGAAAGGTAAGGCTGTCCTAAGTTTAATGAAGGCCTATTAAGAAAGCTGGACACCTGATTTAACAAGAGTCAAACTTCTTTAAAATGTAGAGTGTGTTTATGTGTGTGTGCTTGTTCTTGCAAACAGAGCAGCTAAAGGAGCTGAAGCAAGAGTTCATGAAGCAAGAACAGCAGCTAAAAGACGTGAGAAAAAACAGCACCACCTTGGAGAAGAAGTTGGAGTATGAGAGGTATTTAATCCTTCACATTTTCTTGTCTCGGGCATATGCCTTGGTTCGAAAAGTTGTTATCGCAATGTCTCATTCATATCTAATACTTGGGTGGGCCATAAAAAATACTTTTTACTATCAAAAAACTAGTCAAGTCTTTTGGCAGAAAGGCAGGAGGCAAAAATCAGATTACACTAATCCCAAATGAGGGTTTCTGATGTTAGTTTTGGCAACTTTTAAAGCCCCCTTTTTTTTTCTTTTTTTTATCAATTATTTTTCTTCAAACTACACGAAGCATCGTGCAACTTGGTAAACAAGCTGCAGCTACTTTTTGCAGAGGATGGTCTTTGGCACTTTCCTTCGCTGCCACATGCACGGAGAAGAAACACCACACAACAGTTTACTGTTATCGTAATGCAGGTCTGATTCCACGTGTTGCAGTGAGAATCTGACGCTAAACTGATTTGTATCTGCAGCAGTGGAACTACAGCTGTTCAAAACTGGTTCTATAAAAAGCACATTAACTACTTGCCTGATGAACTCTTATTGCAGTTTGAGTTTCACAGTAGCTATATCCTAAATATATTAGTTTAATGAGATGTCGTATAATAATAAACTCCCTGGCCAAAAAGGGGAAAATAATCTTACACACCATGATATATTCTTTTTTTTTCTTTGCATTGTGCATGTGGAAGTTAATTTCATTAAAAACATTGCATAGACTTCTGAATTTTCTTCAGAAAGATTTCATGAAACAAATGATTGTGATGATTCAAGGTTTTTTTTTTTTCTAGAGTCCTTTTAAGATAATTGTTTGCTGTCCTTCAACATATTCGTGATAGTTCTTAACTACATTTTTGGAGCTAAACAATCTTCTTAGTTGTCAAGTTTTTTACACACAGCAGAGAGGATTGAGAATAGAAAAAGAAAAAGTCCATCCAGAGCAGGGAGAAGTTTTTATTATAAAGTCTGATGGCAGTTGGTATTAATGAGCATCTGAGTTATTCAGTCCTGTCAGATGTGGTTTTTAAAGGGCTGACAAGCTTCTCACTGCATCAGTTAAGGTTTAGTATTTTTATTTCTTTTCTTTTTCCAGCTCAAACATAATGACTGCTGTATATAACAGTTGCAGGCTCTTTTCCTTAAATGAATGGCCCGTTGTTTTCTGAACCATTTAAAATAATCGTTGAACGTCTTTTCCTTAGCGTTAATTGATTTCAGCCAGCTCTTTGCTGTCACTTCCAGACCAATTTACTCACAGTAGAACTTTCTAAGCAAAAAAAAACCAAACCTAATAAGTTTTTCTTGCCTAGTTTACAATGTGGACGTCAGATTGCACAACTGAAAGACGAATATGAAGAAACAAAAAAGACCTTGGAGGAAGAAGCATCCAAGCTAAGACAGGTTAGTGCCGACCGATCTTAACGGACAGCATACCATGTATTTAGTAACTCTTCAATAAATGATTAATTGTGTCTGATAACTCAGTTTTTGGCAACAATAAATAAATACATGAATAAAATAAAGCTTAGTAACACCCACGTGCAGTTATTCATAAAAGGGAATTCTTCTAAATGTTTGATTTGCCTTTTTCTCTTATTCTCTTTTGATAAATCTTTAGAGTATAATGGATGGCCAAAAGCCTGTAGTCGCAGGTAGGCACGCAGGTGCAGCACCTGGTGTGGACAAGGTTGGAGAGCGCCACACAGTGGCCACTCACCAGCATGACAGACAGCCGGATCTAAAAGGTAGAGTGGGCGTGTCCTGCCAGTCCAAGTGTAACTCTACACTTGATGTTTTAATCAAAACATTTTAAATGAGTAATTAAGGTACATGTGTATATTGTTTTTATGTCGGACAACTATTTGTCTGTAACTGCTCACATGTCATCCTGTGTGCTCTGTTGCAGAAGAGATGGGTAAACCCGGCAGTGATGCTGGCATGCCTGGTATTGAAGACAGTGAGGTGGGAAAAATTGATGAAGTACAGTTCGGTAGGTAATCAGCACAAACCTATTGATAACCACATTATAGTAGAGCAGGGATGTTTTTAAGATATTCTTTTCTTAATTTTTTTCAGTTTACTTATTTAGTTACATGGTAATAGATTCTGTGTAAAGTGACTTACTTCAGGTGGAGCACCAAGTTTAAAAAAAGTATAATTTAACTCGAGGTAAAATACAGATTTATTTTGTATTTTGGTTTTCAGCCTACAAATACCAGGATGTGAACTTTCGTCCATTTTGCTCAGCCCTACTTTATGGTTACATATACAATGCTTGTCTTCTTTGAACTTTGCTTAAAATTGTTTGAGGGATTTCAGAGTAAAGTAAGACAGCAGTTACACACCTCTGTTGAAGTCTTTCAACCTGTTTCATTTACATCTTAAGATGGACAGATTGTTGAGTGCTCTGCAAAGTGACAACGTTGAGATGCAAATTCCACTTGTCACTGACGATGAAATCTTAAAAAAGAAACATTTGATTTTGCTATTACAAATAAAAGATTAAACAAAATCACCTTTCCTGAGCTTGCTCACTTTACTCTTTACCTTCAGCCTTGAAGAAACCAGCCATCACTCAAAAGCACCATGAAGTCGTGGCAGCTGGTGCTGACCCCGGAATTGGAGCAGCCGATGGTCCCGGAGGCCAAGGCCTGTCACTGGACCAGCCCAGACTCCAGATGGACCGGCTGGAGGGCCGAGCTGCCGTAATTGCTGCTCCAGGCATCATCAAGCAGGCAGACAAACCAATAGTGTTTGAAGAAGATAACAAAGCAGGTATAAAGGCAGATGAGCTGGGAGAACAGCAAAGACAAATCCAAGGTACAGTATTCACCAAGTCCACCTACTAGTTTTATTTATAATGCAGCTCTTTTAGAGACTATGGCCATACCATGGATTTCAAACATTGCTAAGATGTTGCCTTACTTATTTAAAGGTTTTTATGTTGTTTTTTCATTCAACTTAATCTTTAGTGAGCGCTATTCCTCTGTCACGTGACTTTTTGTCACTTTGCAAAAGTGT
The DNA here is from genome assembly GCF_033807715.1 of Cololabis saira. Classification (NCBI taxonomy): domain Eukaryota; kingdom Metazoa; phylum Chordata; class Actinopteri; order Beloniformes; family Belonidae; genus Cololabis; species Cololabis saira. The sequence goes on along the minus strand of NC_084588.1, from coordinate 28,113,835 downwards.
AATTTATTTTCCTATTTATTCGTTATATCTATCAAATGTAAGTTTGCCACATTGTGCTTTAGCCACGCAAAAAAATAAAAGTCATAGGTCATTTGCCTCAGATTTCAAGGTGTCACCTTTGTGTTTTACTTGCTGACAGCTCCTGAGAGCGTCAAGGGCGACACCGAACATTTGAAGAGGATTCCTCTTCCCCCCAACGCTGCTCAGTTACCCAACCCTATCCAGCCCCACCAGGCCAAAGACAAGCTTCCAGCAGAAACGGTGCACCACCGCCAAAGTGAGTCTCTTTAGCATGTATTGAAAACGGGAGAACTACCGTACTAATGGTTTTGGAGATATTGTGTGTGTGCGTGCGTGCGTGTTTGTTTTTTTTTTAAGGATTTCTAGGGGCAGTAGAAAAGATAGCGACGTAAATGACAACGCTTGTTAGCTCTGTCTTTATCTGCTATCTTACAGCTCTCTGCAATGCAGAGGATAAGATACAGTTTTCTACATTGCTACATTTGTATGCGTTTTGCAAGTTGCTTACTGAACTCAACAGTGAATGCAAGTCATTTGTCGTGGACGTGCTGTCGGGACGTACAGAAAGGCCTCAGTTGCAGGAGAGGGGAGAGTAATGACGCACATACCTGGCTCCCAGATTTTCATTTTCTTGTTCCTGGCTTCTGCTCAGCTCTGCAGCTTTTTCTTCATCCTTCTCCTCTCTGTTTAAATATTCTGCTCCTTCATCTCCATTAAGTCTTTTACAAACACGCAACCCTTTCCATAAATCTGGCAGCAGCAAACACATCTGAATGAGCACCTGACGCTTTTATGTGAGAAACTTTTAACGGTATTAATGCCAAGGCAGATATGTGTATGTACACTGCTGCAGTCACAATAAATGACAAGCACACATGCCCGACGTGACTTTCATTGATTTGTTTTTCGGTGAAAATCTGACAAATCACATTAAATAAATTAAACATACCATCCTTCAAGCTTTTTTTTGTGAGGGCTGCTCCCTGTATGTTGTTTATGCAGCAGACCGCAATAAGGCAGCAGTGGGAACAGTGAAATAGTATTTTTCTAGAGTTGAACAGACTCATTAATTCATGTGCAAAAAGGAAAAAAAGACTTTAGAGTTGAGGTCCTTTATCACACCACCTATCCAGTAAGCTTGAATGTAGAAAATCAATTATTTTTCGTTTTTTCTTCAACTGCTCCCATCCTTCACTGATGTGTTGTACACAACTGTATCTTACTTGTTCAACTAATATAGTATGCCAAAATGACTTGGTTTTTTTGTAGAAAACATCTCTTAGGAGCTTTTTTTTTTACCTAGTACTTTTATGTCTGATCTCACACACACATCACTGTGCGTCTGTCTCCATCAGTGCCACGGATATGACTGAATGAAGACGTGGGAAAATTGACATAAAGGTGATCTCTGCCTGAATGGCAGAATGTTGCTGGTTTAGCAGACTGACCAATCCATCAATGTTACAGACTGTGTTTGCAAAGACCTTCAGACATCCTGCATTTAAAAGAAAAGAAACAAAACACGGTGCTGAGGCCCTCGTTTGGTTTTTCTAATCTTCTCCTTCTTTAGTTTTATAATGACCTCTTTTTAAGGCAAATTAAAAACCCCACACTATGTCTTAATTTTTGCAAGTGTCAGATGCTCACTTGTGTGTTGTTGTCCCCCCCACCCCCCCCCCCCTATTATGACTGTACTTGGCACTCTGCAAATTTGGATACCTCACAGAACTTATTGGTTACATTCAAAGTAAAAATGCCAGTTCCAAACAGGCTTTTTTATTATCTCAAGCTGCTCTGGACCAATGTCTTTACCTGTTAATAATTTGTCTTCCTCATGTTCGTTCATGGGGCTGACCCCATTAACACTTCACATAGTAAAGGTAGATATAGATTTAAAAAGACTATATACAGTATCAAGAAAATCATATCAGTTTGTGAAAAATTGCATAAAACAAACCCTTATTTCAGAGAAACCCTATTTATTTCCTATCGGGTTTCCACTTTTAAATTAACCATTTATTTATCAATGAAACTCTGCCGGCGTGCACTACCCTCATGCTTTTGTCTTTCATCATCCTCTTTATGCTATCACTTGTTCCTCCCATCGTGGCTTCGTATGCAGTTTTTCACCTCCCTGTCTCCCTACAACTGCCTCTGCTTCCCTCCCTTCCTGATGAGGCCCTTCTCTGCCTCCTGCAGGCCGGTTCTTTGATGAGAACGAGTCCCCAGTAGATCCGCAACACGGCTCTAAGCTAGCGGACTACAATGGGGATGATGGGAACGTGGGTGAGTATGAGGCCGACAAGCAGGCCGAGCTGGCCTACAATGAGGAAGAGGATGGTGATGGTGGGGAGGAAGACGTTCAAGGTGAGCTAAGCCTGGGGGACTGCGGACTGTCTGTCCAAATGTGTATCCACCATTCCTCCCTTGCTCCCTTCCTCCACCCCTGTCCTGCTACTGCCCCACCACATTTGTCTTGAGTAGCTCACAGTACCCTGAGTTTGGTCCTTGAAACAACGCAGATATTCATGAATTATGATTAAACTGTCAGGGGATCAAAGCGGGACTCCCGTGAATGCATTTCAGAAATAAACACTTATTCAGTCTTGTTACTTTTTTTTTTTCTCCAATTATTTATAAGGAAAACTTAACGCTGGAACTTGTGGTTCTGTGAGAGTAATCCAGTTGCCATCTAGTATTTTCTGTCATGCCTGTGCTTCTTTTTAGCTAAACCACCTGTCCGTGCCCACCAAACATCTGACCCTCATCTAGCCCAGTAGATAAATATAGCTCACTGTGCTCCTGAATGTATCTGTGATCTCCTTGAAACATTGAAATTGCATGCTTATGTTTTTTCTTTGTTGTGTTTGCTTTATGTCATGCATTTTAATTGTTGTCTTTTAGGTTTATTTGTATATTTTATCCATTGTTGCATTTAGAAAATGTCAATTTTGTTGTAATCCATCTGAGTAAACACATTTTTATTCACCCAAACTAAAGAATGATTATCATTAAAATGTTTGTATTTCATCTATAATTTCCAAATGTGACGATGTGTTTAATGTAAAGTACAACAACTTAAATTAAGACGATGTAAGCTGTTTGAATTGTCCCACAAGGAAACTCATTTTCTACACAGGTGTAGGAAATTATTCTTCTAACAAATGGATTCATCGTCTGAATAAATCTACACACTATATGAAATGAAGGCGATAATATCCATTTTCCCATGTGGTAGACATGCAGTCTCTAATGTTTCTTCTATTTTTATTTTTTCTTTCTTTCCACAGATGACGAAGATCGGGACATGCAAGGCGAGCGAGCAGTGGATTATGGAAAAAGACATCAAGCAAATGACATTCTTTGAAGGGAGTCGTATAGCTGTAACTTATTTAAAATGCTCGGACCATCCTCTACAAGCTGGGTGTCTCTTGACAAAGTAGTTTGAACATCGGTTTAAAAATGTATTGAGGGCATCCTCGGTGACAAGGACTACTGGAAGAGACGGGACAATTTCATTCTGAAAAATGTCATATAACATAAAAACACTTGGCACTTTGCTGTGTTGCCATAGATTTGTAAATGGTTTGAGGCTATGAGAGTAGAAAAAAATATACTGTAAATTGACTGTTGAGTTTTGTTACCAAATAACTGCTTCAGTTCTTTGTGGAGAGATCTAAGGGAGCATCTTAACTTGCATCTGAACCTTAGTTAGTCATCTTTTGTTTTACCAATATTTCTGTTGGCTTCTGCTTGATATAAACACACACTTTCTGAGATATTTATCAGAGACTAATTTGGCATTCTGCCTTTCTAACATACTTTTGGGACTTTTATCTGGAAGACTTTTTTTTTTTTTTTTTTTTTAAGGAATGGGAATACAAAACAATTGCCAAGGACATTATGGTATGGCCTATTAAAAGATTCTTCTTCTTTTGTGACAGACACTCAAATGTGCTCATCCTTTGGTTTTTAAATGCCATTGCATGCATTTAAGAGTTTTTCATAATCAAACTGAGCAAGATACTATTGCTTAAGCAATACTTGAGTGGCGTTGGTATCCTCCACACTGTGCAAAGATTTAACAAGCACATATGGATAACTGACAAACTTACATATGCTTCCATTCATGAGGTCTCTTGAACATGATGTAGTCGAATTGTTATCATTTGTACTAAAGGAAATGTAATTCCTCACCTTCGGGGGAAACATTGTAAACCTGAAATCAGCCTGTTTGTGCAACCAGGAAAACAAACGTCCTCTTGAGAAGGAACAATGAATGTAAACTTAATTTTATTAAAGACGGTTCTTCATGTCATCTGTCACTTGTTATAGTATTTGAGTTGGTTTATACATAATCATAATCAGTAATGAGTTTACATGAAGGATTTTGATTGCAATGTAAAAGAGGAAAAAAGTGTATATTTTTCACATGTACTTGACAAAGGCAATCCATGTAACAAGCTGTGACTTTATTTTGATCCCTTTTGCATAGCATCACACATTTCTATCTGCATGATTTGTAACCAAACTGAAAATATATAAAAGCTTAAATATTGTTGCATGCTATGACTGATGCAAAAACTGACCTGAACTGACTAAATACCATAGTCAAAAGGTTTTGCCGGCAAGTGTAAAATTTTGACAGGCATCTCACAATGGCGCTTCAGCAAATCGGTAAGCGTGATGCAGAATTATACGGAAGCGTGATGCATTCACTTGAGAAAAAAAAATCTGCTCTGTTTTTCTGAATTAACGAGATAATTATCTCAGAATTCCGAGAAAAGTTTTAATTAAACAGAAATCTGCTGTTTTTCTGAATTAATGAGTTAATTATCTCAGAATTCCGAGAAAAGTTTTAATGAAAAAAAAATTTATGTTTTGAAAAAAGGAGGAAGATTTTTTTTTTTCATTAATGTTATAAATTAATAAATGTTGAGATTGTCTGAGTACAATTTGGAGAAAAAAGTCAAAATGTCAAGAATAGGGTTGGTTTAGAAATAATCATGAGTAATGAGTTAATGCCTGCGGCTGCAGGCTGCAGGCTGGTGTTGTTCAGCGGGAAAGGGGTGTGTGTGAAAAAAGTCAAAATGCCGAGAAAAAAATCAAAATGTTGAGAAAAAAGTCGAAATGTCAAGAATAGGGTTGGTTTAGAAATAATCATGAGTAATGAGTTAATGCATGCGGCTGCAGGCTGGTGTTGTTCAGTGGGAAGGGGGTGTGTCTGTGTGAAAAAAGTCATAATGTTGAAGAACAATTTCAAGAAAAAAGTCAAAATATTGAGAAAAAAGTCGAAATGTCAAGAATAATGTTGAAGTACAATTTGGAGAAAAAAGTCGAAATGTTGATAAAGTCAAAATGTTGAGAAAAAAGACTAAATGTCAAGAATAATGTTGAAGTACAATTTTGAGAAAAAAGTCGAAATGTTGAGAAGAAAGTCGAAATGTCGAGAAAAAAGTCAAAATATTGAGAAAAAAGTCGAAATGTCAAGAATAATGTTGAAGTACAATTTTGAGAAAAAAGTCGAAATGTTGATAAAGTCAAAATGTTGAGAAAAAAGACTAAATGTCAAGAATAATGTTGAAGTACAATTTTGAGAAAAAAGTCGAAATGTATTTCAACTTTATTCTCGAAATTCCGACTTTATTTACAAAATTTCGACTTTATTGTTGAAATTGTATTTCAACATTAATGTCGACATTTCGACTTTTTTCTAGAAATTGTATTTTCAACCTTATTCTCGACATTAATGCAGTCTGTAGACGCATGCTGCCTGCAGATGCATGCAGTCTGCAGTCTGCAGCGGCTGCAGCGTCTGCCTGCATTAGGCTGGTGTTGTTCCCCCGCGGAGGAAGGGGGTGTGTCTGGTCCATACGGGTCTCTCTCCGGAGCCGAGCAGAGGCGGGAAATGGCGCCGGGCAGCAGCGCTGTGTTCAGGGCCGGCCGTTGAAGCAGCAGCAGCAGCAGCATGAGCACCGCGGGCCACATTAACGTAAGTCTCCGAGCCGCCCCGCGTCCACGCACGGGTTTGTTTGTCGGGTTTATCGCTTGTGTTCCATGTTGTAATGTTGTCTGAACGGACCGGGGGAAACATTAGCCCGTTTTTCCAGCTAGCATGCTAAGCTAAGCTAAGGACGGCTAACGCGGGCCCGCTCGGGTTTTTAATGTTGCTGGAATAAATATATATACTTATTCCCCCCCTTCACTCCGTGTAAAACGCTGTTTAATAAACGCGCTGCGTGAGTTCTACCGGGGCTGGTGTTGGTGTGTGTGTTTTGGTCCCGGGTTTGAGCAGCATCGCAAGGTTATGTGCGTGTTAGCCCCGGGGCTAACCCCGGCTAACTCCAGCTCCGCTTAAAGCCATCTCCCCTACGACAAAAACACACCAAAACACAGAAACACACGTTTAATTTGAAATGCCCGTGTTTCCCCGTGAGACCAATGACACCCGTGCTGTTGAGCCGAGAGGAAAGCAGACGGGATTTAGCTGATAATTCTGATAATGTTGTGATTTCACGGTCTGGTTCGTAGTTAAAGTTAACGAGCTTCACTAAACTTGTTTTGCCGGGTTTAATTACATTTACCCTCACATTTCTAGGGTTATTTGGCAGGTAGAAATTATAACTTAATTATATGTTTGAATTTTATTTTAAGTGCTTGAAATTATAACTGTCTTTCACAAAATTGGGATCAGACTGTATAGTTTAGTTATTTCAAGGAGAAATCTGCAGGTAGTTTCACTGCCAAGACTCTAATAAAGTTATATTTTTTACAAATCCAACAGTTGTGTGATGAACTAATGGTAAAGTTGTGTGTACATCCTTCACAGCTCGGCCTCTTCATGCTGTAGTCCGGCAGAGCTGGTTCACTTCTATCACATGTTGGTGTAACTATTGTATGAATCAGTCTGAGCTTCACTGCCTCCTCAAGCAGCTTTAACTGTAACCTCGAGGTGGATGTAGTAAATGAATGGTTATTATCTGAAGGGCCTGTTTCCACGAGTAGCTAGCTCTCTCTGCACGCGTGTTTCTATTTCCCGCTCACTCCCACACCTGGTCGTGCAGGACCAGCTCCGTGGCGGCGACAGCCCGCATACATGGATGTTTGCGGATTCAAACAGGGGTGCAGATCCGATGTCAGGATTGGGGGGGGACAGTACTAGGCTTGCCACCCGTCCCTTTAAAATACGGAATTGTTCGGTAATTGGGAATTAAAAGTTGCATTCCGTATTGAACCAATACGGACACATATTATGCTCTTATTTATTGATGTAATAATATACAGGTGAAGGTCGGAAAATGTGAATATATTGCAAAACTTCATTCTTAGTAAATTCAACTAAAGGTGAAACAAATATATTATTTCCCACTACATTCAAAGTGAGATATTTCAAGCCTTTATTTGTTATAATTTTGGTGATTATGGCTCACAGTTTATGAAAACCCCAAATGAAAAAATCTCTATATTATGAAATCAATAAACAATTCAATCATCAAAATAATAACAAATAAAGGTTTAACATATCTTGCTTTGCATGTAATGACACTATGTAATATATTAGTTTCACCTTTTAAGTTGAATTATTGAAATAAATTAACTTTTACACCATATTCTAATGTTCCGACCTTCACCTGTAGGTTATATTCTACATCTGGGCTGATGTGGACGTACACATCATGGGAGGATATTTCAGTTAATGGTATGGTTGGATGTCTGTACAGTCATGCAAGTTAAATGCTATTAAAGCACTTTAAACTTTAAATCAAAGCATTTAGTTTTTTCATATAGAATAAATACATTTCTATGCAGTGTAGAAGTTTTGGGGATGTCCCTTTTTTTGGGGTCTGCGTTGCTGAAATCGGAGCGTCCCTTATTTCTATTTCTGAAAGGTGGCAACCCTAGACAGTACACCAACGTGATTTTAATTTTTAATTTTTTGCCAATATGCAACTCATACCATGCCATAAATTGGTAAAGGCTCGCCAAAAAATACTGCACAGGGAATAATTTATTGTGCTTACCTTTCTTGTTTATTTGTCCTAAACAGCCAACAGTGTGTGTCACTGCTTACTTGACTGTTATATTCGTAAATCATCATTTTAATATTACTTAAATAATAAAATAATACTTCTCCGGGAGAAGTGAGCCACATGTTGGCTACGGGCAGGTACGAATGTAAACAGAACGTTGACAAAAAGTCATTGTCGAGCCCGTCAAAAATTTAAAAAATATTAATTCAGACTAAAAAAAAAAATGTATGGTAGCAATACTTTCATTCTGTACACCTCAAAACGCACCGTGGATGTATTATTTTTTTAGAAATATATTTTTAATAAATATTCTACATATTCAACATTTAAGTCTGAAAGTACATTTGTTCAATTTTGACAAAATTGTAACTAGTTGTTTTTTCTTTAGTTCATATATATTACATTTAAAACCACAGGTAATGAGATACAGGGTTCCTACGGGTGCTTGAAATCCTTGAAAATGCTTGAATTTCAATGTTATGTTTTCAAGGCCTGAAAAGTGTTTGAATTTTAGTTTAAGTGCTTGAAATTATAACTCTGTCTTTCACAAAATTGGGATCAGACTGTATAGTTTAGTTATTATAAGAAGAAATAAAATCAGTAAGATAAAACATAACTAGATGTTTACAGCACGATACAATGTACATAATTGTGATAAAAAGCAGGAAAAATAATGGAGCGTATATATATTCCTGTAGATATTTTACCCCAGCGATAAGGTGCTTGAAGATTTTGAAAATTACCCTTGAAAGTGCTTGAAAAGTGCTTGAATTTGACCATGAAAAATGTGTAGGAACCCTGATATATGCATCAGTTTTGATTGATTTTTCTAGGTTGTTGTAATATGAACTAATATTTTATTTGCTTGAGGAACAAACTTGGCAAAATTTAACTAGTTGTTTTTTTTTTCTTAAGTTCATATATATATTGCATTTAAAACAACAGGTAATGAGATAGAGCTAAGTCAAACAAAACGATAAGCCCCATTAGCCAAAATTTTGGACCTCTGGATAAGACAAGATTAGGCAAGATCAACTTTATTAATCCCGAAGGAAATTGTTGAAAATAACTAAGTTTAATTGAAAGTATTACATATATTTTGAGCCTGGTGCCTTCTGAAATATAGGGTTCAAAAACAGAACAGTGGTGAAGGCTACCTGGGGTCATTTAAGACGAACTGACTTGTGCAGGGATGCAATGATCCAACTTTTCTTGGTCTTGATAATGATGCCTTGTAAACTGTATAGCTCTTCGTGTGAAAGAAACTAAAGGCATCAGACTGTAAATAATTGTGCACATTCAATTTCCAAATAAGAGAATTAAACTTAAATAAACTGCATCAGCTGAGACATGCGTAAAAACAAAACGTATATTTACGTCAGTCATCTGCACCAAACTTAAAGTGAACAAATTGGTGCATGTCTTGGTTTATTTTTTCAATAACCAATCCATATATTTTGCTAATATTAGGATTGATATGCAATATGAATTTAAATTTTAAAATCATGAACCCCACATCTTCTAGGCTGTAGAAACAATGGACCAAAACAATGAATTGTCAGAATAGAGAGAATTTCTTTTTCAGAAAACACCTTGGATGGAAATGAAATGGAACGTGACTTTTGTGCACCACCATAGTCCCCTAAATATGTGGTGTTGTTTAAGCATTGCTTTTCCCTTCCCTGTTACCTGATCATTTGTCAATTTTGCAGACAAATGTGACTTATTATGGTAGGACCATCAGTACTGCTTTATGCCAACTTCTATGATATTTCCCCCAATGGCACATAACTGTATTGATGTTTGTCATAATTATGTGGCTAAGAAGGTACCTGAGATCATCTCAACAAAGAATAAATTTGGGCATCAACACATTTAAAGCACAGCTTTTGCAGAGTCTGATGTTTGTTCAAAGAAATATCTTTCACAAAGACATCTTTAATATAAAAAAAATTAAAGTGAAAAGTCAATTCTGTTCTCCTTCATAATCTTAGCCTTTAACACCTCCTCAATCTTAGTACATTTGTAAATGCTGGATTCATCAGCATGCATTTTTTTGGGGGGGGGTTCTTCAAGAGTGCACACAAACTGCTTTATATTCTCCAAACATATCGTCACAGAATCTCCAATATTTAATTTTGTGAAATTTCCAATATCATGGGTGGACTGAGAAACAATTTAAGGGGTTTGTTCTGTGATTCGTGGTAGTTTTCCCTGAGCAGTACATGCAGTTCTTGTGTGTTTGTGGTTGTGCTGTTTTGTAAATGGAAACCAGATGTGGTAAAAGACATTCACGGTATGCAAGATGTACAGTGTGAAATGAGAAGCTGTAGTTGTGTGATGAGGCTTCCTGACAGGTTGGCTTTATATCTGATTACATTTTTGGATACATGTGCTCGATAATCAGTGTACTTAATTGGAAATGTTACGTTTTTTTCTCATAGATAATCCTAAATTATTCATTTAGAGCATGAGTGCATTTATGTAAGGAGATGGATTGCAATGCATTCATGTGTGTATTTTAGTTTTGCTTGCTGTTACAACCGGCTATGTATTTTGTTACTATGACTAAAACTTTGATCTTGTGGAGGTTTTTAGTTTTTTTTCCCCTTCCCTTTTACTGTACAAATGGAAGTAAAGCCAGCTGTTGCTGCTGTGATCCTTTGTAAGTGAAATGAGATCTTGAATGCATCCAGATGTTGGCAGAAAAAGAACCAATATTACTGTTCTACACATAGATACACCCCATAGACCTCTCCATTTTAAAAGAACAAGACTCTTAGACCAACATGTTTTTTCCACTAACATTTGAGTATGTGCTTTATTTTCTTTGTGTCCTTTTTTCTTAAAAGCCATACAGTTTCCTCTCTCATTTTTCCTTATGTCTGATTTTTCTTAAACAGCCTTACATGTGACTGCTAAAACGATGAAGCTGAGAATGCGTAAGGCGTCTCAGCAACCAAACCCCACTGTGGCGAGCCGCTCATCCCGAAGTAAGAGGAAGCATTCAGAAGTAGAAGATGATCCACCCACCAGTGGAGGGAGAGGATTGTTCTCCACCATCAAGAAGTTCATAAGAGGAAATACTGTTAAGGTAAGTGGCTGTGAGCACATTAACCTAATCTTGAGTTCAGTGTGTAACAGATACGGGTCGTGTTGTGATGAGGAAAATTAGCTCAGCAGATGTGTGAAGTAAACGTGTTAAGAAACTCAACAAAAACACTGGTACTGGGGCCTCCACAGTGCTTGTTATTTATTATAGTACTCACCAACCTTATAAAGCCCGGTTAAATGGCTGCTGTCATCTCATACATGAACTAAACAGAAGCTATACAACCTTTGTCCCACAGTGAGATTGGGAATGTTAAAGTAACCAGTGTCCATAAAATGTTCATCCATCATACACGAGGCCACATCCCAATCTACTGGCTGCTGTCTGATGACATCATTAAGAAGTCATATCTAAAGTGTCCTTAATTATTCCACAATTACGACTGCCACAAGTGCGAATATGACTGTGTTGCATCTTCTGGAAACATTAAATTATTATGTTTGGCGTGGACTTTGACCTCCTCCTATGTTTTTGGTTTGAACAGAAGATTTTTGGCACCTTTTTATCTAGGCTGTATTTTAAAATGTGCTCTTCAGGTCTCTGAGTCAAATGTAGCGTTTCTAGTTGCAGAGTGTCATGTTTCCCAAGAAATGTCTGGTGGAATGCAGCAGCTTGTCCGAGAACCCGGGCTCTGGTCTAATTTTAGCTTTTAGCTCACAAAGTTGGCGTGCAGGGACAGGAGGTTATAACAAGTGGAAAAGTCAAGTCAGCTAAAAGACTTTCATACAGACAGACAGCGGTTTCAAGTATTTGCAATTTTTTTTTTTCTCAGTTATATTTCTCAGGTCATAATGTAAAGCTTTTATTGCATTATGTTTTTTTACCTGTCTGTGACCTAAATTCGATAACATGGCATGTATGATAACAATAACTCACAGCAGTCTGACCAGCACTTATCCATCTGTACCCTCCTTTGTGATTTCTTGCTTGTGTTGTCCTCTCAGATGTAAGTTGCTCAGGATAAAAGCGTCTGCTAAATGACAGTAGTAGTAGTAGTAGTAGTAGTAGTAGTAGTAGTAGTAATAGCATGGTGGGTTTAATCTGTCTCTTGCATTGTTCAAAACGTGTTCTCACCATTGCCATCATTTACAAATCCAAACTGCACAAGTGGCAGAATTTTTATACCAAGTACAAGTCTGCCATTAGCGCTAGAGATGAGGAACTTCTGCATCTGGAAATCGATTGCAATGCCTTCATAGACAGTTGTGGACTGAACATAACAGCGAATGTTTGTCAGGTTTCTTTATCTTTTGAAGACGCTGTATCTTAAGCACTAGGGGGTGTAACGGTTCACAAAAATCACGGTTCGGTTAATTTTTTTACCAAAAAGTAAGGGCGAAAAAAACACAAAACATAAAAATTGCTTCTCGTTTAATTTTCAACTTTTGCAAACAACGGGTTGTACATTTTCTTAAAAAAAAGATACATTAAAGAATAAAATAAAAATAGGAATAAAAAATAGAATTCTTTTGCATTTATTACCAAGTCCTCGAATAAATAAAATATTATCAAATAAAATATAAAACAAAAAATGTAACGTAAATAATAAAGACACAAAAAACTATCAGTTACAATGCAGCATGAACAATGGCATTACCGGTAGTTATTGCTTTAGCCCAATCTGAATTACTGGTAAAAGGCTGATTTAAAGGGCTTTTTTTTTTTTTTTTAAAGATTTGCACATTGTCTTTTTTTTGTTTAAGTTTGCTGCACCGTAAGACATTTGAAGATTAAAATTTTGACACTGTATTGTGTTGCACATGACTTGATATTCACATTCATGTAGTGCCGTTTCAAATGCGTTATGAGGTTTGACGTGTAGCCAGAAACGTGTCGATTGCTGGTGAACAATGCTCTCGTCTTATCTACTTGTCTTTCTTCATTGTTGTTTTTCACTGGGAAATTGAAGTGTTCCCAAACAGGAGACCTTATCGATAAGGAAAGGTCTTCAAGCTCCGGCTTCTTGTTTGCATCAACCAGGATGTCTGCTAACGGGGAAAAAAAAAAAAACTCCCATGGGAGTCCAGTGCTGAATACGAACTGCCAGTCCGCCACTTAAGATGTCCGTGTGGGAACTCTGATTTGAAGTATGCTCTGCGTCCAAATCAAGCCTGTTAAATAGTTACTGTTGAACATTGTATTCGGATCGGTACACATCTGCACCGTACCGAGAGCCCTGTACCGAAACGGTTCAGTACGAATGCGTGAACCGTTACACTGTTATTATGCACCATCATAAAGCTGTACCGGCTCGTTGTGATGAAGAGAGAACAGAGCCAAAAGGCATGGCCTTGTGTTTGCTTATCCATCTCTACCTCCCCACACTAACCTGCGGGGATGAGCTGTGGGGAGTGACCGAGGGCACAAGATCACAGATACAAGCAGCTGAAATGAGTTTTCTCTGCAGGGTAGCTGGAGTCTCTTTTAGAGATGAGACGGAAAGTTCAGTCCTCTGGGAGAGGTGTTCTGGGCATCTCCAGGTTAGACCCAGGTAGGGATGCGACGGTATGGGATTTTACAGTACGATGACTGCGTTATTGCATTATACCGCGGTTTTTCATGGTGACAGTAAAAAAAAAAAATTTTTAAGATTTTTTTTTTTAATACTAGGGGCCGTGAAATGACCAACAACACAGACAAGTTTCAAATGAATGTACATGCTTTATGTAAAGTAATGCAACTTATATTTGGTTTGTGCTCAAGTGTCAGCTAAATGTAATTATTTATATTCGGTTAATAAAGTCTCTCTCACGATATATATATTATAATTATATGAGGGTGTATATAGTATGTTTGTCATACTGCCTCTAATATACATCGATCTGTGCCTTATCTATTATAGACCATCTTTCTCTCCTTCTTTCTTCAAATTCGAATGGCGCTTTGGCATGACGTCACTGCCATGTGCCAAACAAACATCTAATCTACAAGTGAATAAAGCATTCAGTGCATTTACATGGGAAGTTTAATTCCTCTTTAATTCAGAATTAAAATTAAATCCGATTTAAAATGAGTAAAAATTACCGTGTAAACACCTAATTCCAAATGAAAATGGCCATTAAATTAATTCTGGTCTTTCTGCGCTGCTCGTTCCCTTGCCCGTCTGTCGCGCTTATATTCCGCGCTGGGCTTGTTTTCGAAACAAAGTTTCAAGATGGCAGCACGCAGCAAACGGTGGTCAAGAGCAGAGACGATTTATTTAATAAATAGCTTGGAGGACCTGGAAATAATTAAAATAACAGATGGAAGGAAACATAAAAATTGTGAGCTTTTCAAAGTTGAAGCGGCTAGGTTTGTTTTTCTTCCGGTAGACGTAATTTCCGGTCCGCCCCCCTATCCAATCAGAACCCTTCCCAACCCCCAGACCTTAAGTGGAATTGGATAAAGCCGATCAAACGTGTTTTCCATGTAAACCTCAATTCGGAATTACTATTTCCATGTAAACCCGAAGGAAAATAGTTTAATTCGGAATTAGTTAATTCGGAAACCGTGGCCATTGTAGTGATTTCTTGTAAATCTGCACCTTCTGTAGACAACAAGACCACGCAAGGATGAAAGTGACGTACAACAATAATAACCATGCTCTTTGAAACATCGTAGACCGCCTGGAACGCATAATATTAAAATTAAATAATTACCGCCACTGTGAGCTTGGAAATCTCACGGTGTCACCATCGTGGCTTTCCACCACGGCTCTCTTGGCTCATTGGGGCAGCTCAGTACTGCCCTGAATGATGCTGCTGGGGAGAGGGAGGTCTGGGCCTCTGTTTCCACTGCTGGCTCCTCAACACAATCACGGAGAAGCGGAAATGAATGGATGATGTTTTGTTTGGGCTTCTTTGCAACCGATTTGTTTGTAACTGAGAGTATCTACAGTATTGAGAGGTCACACAAACACTAGTATTTAAAAAAAAAAAAAAAATAGAAATAAGAAAACAGATTTTTCTTGATAATTTTTGAAAGCTTTAGATGAAAGGAGACTTTAGACTCTTCTGGAGGTTTTTATATCTGTAAATGAAAAAGAAACTATGCGCTCAAAGTCACTTGTTGAGGGCATATGCAACTTGGTGAAGAGATGCAACATTGAAGAATAAAACTAGTGATGCACCTAAATGAAAATTTCTTGCCGAAACCGAAAATAATAAACACTTGGCCGAATACCGAACAATACCGAACATGGTTTTTCAGCAGTTTTTCATTTATTTTGCCAATTTTTTCACCATTGCATAAATCAGATACATTTGATTTAGGCATGCTTTTCAAAGAAAAAAAACTTTTACAAAAATACAAGGTAGAAAATATTTATTGAACATAAAAAAATTAAATTTTTTTAATTTCCCAGCATCATGTTGTTTTGGTTCCACCTCCTGGTGAATGTTATATAAAATTCTTATGGGGTTAGTTTTTGGTTGGCCAACGATTTATTACGGGAGCGGCCAGTCTATTAGGTAAAATTCTTATGGGGTTAGTTTTTGGTTGGCCAACGATTTATGTAGTGCGCAACGTTACGGGACGGAGCGGCCAGTCTATTTCCTTATTTTACAACGCCGTTATTAATTGTTCGGTTTTTTTCCCCACTTATTCCACCGAACACCGAAAGTGTTTTTTTGCCATTTTCGGCCGAACAATTTCGGTTACCAAACAATCGGTGCATCACTAAATAAAACATTACAAAATTGATGCAGGTTGGTGTTGCTTTTGCTGAACCTGGCCAACAGCATTGGCCAGAGTGGATTTTACTTAACTAAAATTATGCAAGTTTGTTAGGCTAATTTAAAGTTATTTACAGCCATTTTCTCTCCGTCAGTTACAACAGGAAACCCCAGCTAAAAAGACACGCCTCCACTGTGATGTGGACAACAACCTAATCACCTCTACCCCGAACACAAACACCCCACGGAGGACTGTGAGCAGAATCGGCAAGAGGGAAACTGTCAATGGACGTAAGTGGGTTTCAAATAAATGACAAATGTATAGGTTTAAATTTTTCCACGTCCCTTGAAACTGTCAATTATCTTCTGCAGAAGCAACTAATCATGACAGGAATAAGGAAAAGCCCAACGGTAGTTTGGAGGAAGCAACTGCTGTTGACGTGCCCACCAGCGCTCCCAGAACAACCCTCCTCGGGACCATCTTTTCCCCAGTTTTCAACTTCTTTTCAACAGCTAAAAATGGTAAAGAGTCTCTCAAGTCTTAGTAAAACCCTGCACTGCATTTATAGCTTACTGTTCTGTTTTTGTTTTTTTTGTTTATGTATTTATTTATTTTAAATGCAGAATGCTATACATATTTGTAAATGTGATAAAGAGCCTAGTTAGCTGCGGTATTAGTCATGTCTGGTATCTTAAAACTACGGCATTGTGTTTTTTAGCGTCTTCAGGCTCAGACTCCCCTGACCAGGCGCTGGAGGCCGAGGAGATAGTCAAGCAGCTGGACATGGAGCAGGTGGTGGAGGCTCCCATCAGCATAGCTGCATCCACACAGGAAGTGTGTGCCACCACTAACTTCTACTCCAGTGCATCCCACCTGCCACCTTTACGACCTCCCAACATCCTTGAGGCGTGCCCCACAATGGAGGAAGGGGGGCTTGATGCTGACCTTCCCCCTCTCACAGGTGAAGGCCATAGAGGAGAAAACACTATTCTTGAATGTCCAGTTTTTTTTTGTTTTGTTTTTGTTTAAATATTTAACTAGCAAGGACGTTGAAGGAAAGCTGGCTCTGCTTAGTGTTTAGGCTCATGTTTTTTCATTGCAATGCTTCTGTTGTGGTTCCAGCTCCAGGCTCCAGTCCAGAGATGACATATGTGGATGTTCCTCCCACCACAGTCCCACCAGAGGCATCCTATGAGGAGGACTGGGAAGTCTTTGACCCGTAAGTAAAAACAATGAATTTATAAAACATTGCGGCTCATAATCACGCCCTTCTTAAGCCTCCAGAGTCAGTGGACAGTTGGACATGCCGGTGTGTCCAACTCACATGACCCATTTATGATGATGTAGCAGTGAAGCACAGCCATGCCAAGTTTCTGTTTCAACTTTTCTTAGAAATGCATACTTGAAAATCCAACACTCATGTTGATAGCCCGAGTAAAACCAAATATACAGCAGGTTTTTTTTCTGCCTATCGTTATCACAGTCAGGGTGCGTGTAAAGCAGGGAGAATTAAAATGGGCCATCTTAAGGAAAGCACTCATAATTATAAGAAAATGACTAAAAACATGACAATGCACCACATCAACCAATAAAAAAAAATCATGTGGCATTGCACACATGAGGTGAGTTTTGAGACACTGCCTCCGGGGGATAAAAAGAGGTGCACCCTGGAGGTGTTACCCCCCGTTCACACTGAAAGCGTCACAGGCGTCATAGGCGTCTGGCTGCCATTCATTGTCTATGAAAAACGGGCAGCGCGTCAATTTAAAGTTGAAAAATCTGAACTTTATGCAAATGAGCAGCGGCGACGCCGAGGCGTCGTCCAATCACACACATTCCTGAAGCGAGAACTCTCAATGCAGATTGTACTTTCATGTTCACACAAACGTACACTGATTCACATGCGTACAGGAGCAGAGCTGTCACTAACAAACTTATTTTATCAGGAATTAATATATTTCATCCAGCAAAATGACATTTTGCTGGTTTGACTGCCGTTTTTACCTGAACTGATCACGTGAAACACGTATCTGATGGGTGAGGAACTGGATGGTCCCAACGATTTTATTTGCTACATTGATCCAACGAAAAATAATTAAAACCCGTGCTTATTAATCACAAAACACAGTTTAAACATCATGACCAAATCCGCTCCGACCCGGTGTGTTAGTATCAGTGCAGACACACTGCAGCTTCGCCTGAATTATGGTTCCACGTTAAATCGCATATGCATTTATTTTTTAGGTCCCATGTGTTATTATAGTTTGTCAAAATATTTAACAAAATTACTGTAAATTCATGTAGGCGAGGTTATGCTGAAAATAATGATGCCAAACAAGGAAATGTTGACAGTTTTTAAGGTCAAAAGTTGTCAAAAACAGCCAATTATACTCAAGACTCCAGAGGGTTAAATGGGAGTAAATAAAATCAAAACTGAAATCCATTACATTATATTGTTTGGATGATGATGTATTAGATTAAATCAGGTAAAAGCTTAAAGTTTCTAAAATGGTGTTTTGTGTGCATAAACCAATTATGTTTCTGCATATCTGCATGCATGTAATTGGTTTATAATGTGTTTTTTAGAGGTGTGAAAAACAAACCACCTTGTTTTGAATTATCTCTTCAAAATAAGTGTCCACATTGTTCTTTTGTAAATGTGAGATCTCAGGTTCACACATGGTTGACCCGTTTAGTCTTGGTGGTAATATATTTGAGTTGCATGCATGCAGCCCCAGAGGGACTCGATGGACCACAGTGAATTAGTTCAGATGACAGAATTCACGCCAGATACAGCTCTGGTGCAGAGGCAGACATGAGAACAATGAGTTGGCCTATCTGAACTATTGCGATAGTAGTGCAGCGAATCTTTCAAACGTGACAGAAGTAATGGGATGATGGCAATAATTTCCCTTGAATCAACTTAAACCCAACTTCAACCCACATCCAGCTGTTGCGCATTGATTTTATTTATAGTTTTGATTTCGTCCCTTTTTTTTTTTTTTTTTAATGTTCTTTTCGTACACAAGCCACAGTCAGTGCTGATATATATTTATCTTTTTACATTGGCACCTATCAGAAGTTGAGACTAGTTAGAAAGCAAGAAAACACTCCTAGGGTTCATGGGCTGTGTGGGGGAGTGTAAAAGTGTAAAAGCAGTCCTATTTCTCAAAAGGGTTGTTCCTGTGGGATTTTTGTAGTGATTTAGGTTGTAAATATCCGGCTCAAAGTATGTGTGCTGTTTAATTTCTAGGTATTTCTTCATCAAGCATGTCCCTCCACTGACGGAAGAGCAGCTCACCCGTAAGCCAGCCTTACCACTGAAGACGCGCAGCACGCCTGAGTTCTCTCTGGTCCTAGACCTGGTGGGTTAACATTTGTAACATTACCTTAGTCAAACTTTTCCTTCTTTGGTATTCATCATAAAATCCAGAAAAGATTGAGACATGTCAGAAGATTAATGAGTATTTTCTTTCTGTTCTTTAGGATGAAACATTGGTGCACTGCAGTTTAAATGAATTGGAGGATGCAGCACTTACTTTCCCCGTCCTCTTTCAAGATGTCATTTACCAGGTTAGTGCTGCCACTACTGGAGCTCTGTTTTTGTTCTTCATTCTACCACCAGAGGGAGATATGATGTCACTTAAGAAACTTCAGTGGAATCCAGCATACATGCATTACATTACTAAAATTAACCTTTAGTTGATGGGAAGCATCTTATGGACTTACTTGTTCTTATGGTTATGATTTGGAGTTTAAGAAGACATATTTCCAACGCAACTTCCACTCTATCAATGTGCAGGTGTATGTGCGTCTGAGGCCGTTCTTCAGAGAGTTTCTTGAGCGCATGTCTCAAATATATGAGGTAAACACAACTTGGACACTCCTCAGTTGATCCTACTTTGGTTGGATTTAAAAATGTTGACCCATTGTCATCTTTCTTCCCAGATCATACTTTTTACGGCCTCCAAAAAAGTATATGCAGATAAACTGCTCAACATCTTGGATCCTAAAAAGCAGCTAGTGAGGTACGTTATGTTTTATTAAGTCATGTTCACAAACCTGAATGAAAAGAGCACTGTGTTGCATTGAGCATTGTGTTGACTTCACTAATTTTTCTTTTTTTTTTCTCTCTCTGCCCCCCCTTCCCTTTCCTTTCCTTCCCTGCTGTAACCGTAGACACAGGTTATTTCGTGAACATTGTGTCTGTGTCCAGGGAAACTATATCAAGGACCTCAACATCTTAGGCAGAGATCTGTCAAAGACCATCATCATCGACAATTCACCACAAGCCTTTGCTTATCAGGTGAAACACCTGGACAAGTGTTGTTTTGCCGAAAAAATCGGCTACGTTAAGTTAAAACAAAGATGCTGCACAGTGAGCTCACAGTTGAAATTGTCTTTTCAGTTGTCCAATGGGATCCCCATAGAGAGCTGGTTCATGGATAAGAATGACAATGAGCTTCTCAAGCTGGTGCCCTTCCTGGAGAAGTTGGTTGAGATGGTAAGCTGTCCTACTATTCACATACTGTGATTGTACTACTGTTAGTGATGCACCGAAATGAAAATTTGTGGCCGAAACCGAAAATAATAATAAACATTTGGCCGAATACTGAACAATACCGAACATGGTTCTTCGCAGTTTTTCATTTATTTTGCCAATTTTTTCACCATTGCATAAATCAAATAGATTTGATTTAGGCATGCTTTTAAAAAAAAAAAAAATCTTTTACAAAATTACAAGGTAGAAAACATTTGTTGAACATAAAAAACTGAACATTTTTTCATTTCCCAGCATTTCTTAAATATTCCAGCAGACATTATACCAGCAAAGAACAATAACTTAAAATAAATAAATTTAGCAAAATACATTTTTTGGCCATCTTTGAGCTTACGTTAGGCTTAACTGACTGAACATTGTAACATAGGCCTTAAAACAATAAAAATGCATTAAAGCGCTCAGGGTTTTTTATCATTTCAAATGACAAATCAAACTTGTAGCTGAAAGACTTTGCAGATGTGCCCCCTCTTGATATTTGAGCAGAACATTCATTGCAAACAGCCATTGTTGTATTATTCTCTGCCACTCTAAAATACTTCCACACTGCTGACATGTTTGCACCACTTCACTCCACGCTCTTCGCTGTTTGATTTCGTCATCTAAACGCACCTGTAATAGATTGATTTATGTTGTTTTGGTTCCACCTGCTGGTGAATGTTAGGTAAAATTCTTATGTGGTTAGTTTTTGGTTGGCCAACGATTTATGTGGTGCGCAACCGGTACGGAGCGGCCAGTCTATTTATATTACAACGCCGTTATTAATTGTTCGGTTTTTTTCCCACTTATTCCACCGAACACCGAAAGTGTTTTTTTGCCGTTTTCGGACGAACAATTTTGGTTACCGAACAATCGGTGCATCACTAACTACTGTCCTATTATAATATTGAACTGTTTGAGGAACTAGAGTAAAAAAACTAATCTGATGTGGTCCTGTCATGCTTCTCCTGCCTGCTGACTGCTCAGAACGAGGATGTGCGGCCCCATGTTCGAGAGAGGTTCCGGCTTCACGACCTGTTGCCTCCTGACTGAATTCACCTCCATTGTCTCATAAGGGGGACAACATGAAAAGACTGCGTGTAAAAAGCCTCTTTGGATTACAAACTGCAACATTGCCATTACTTTTAAAATTTTAGCCTTTTTTTTTCTTTTTTTAAATCCACAGTTGCTTTCTTAAACTTAAAAAAAAAAAACGAAAAAGAAAGCATTTTTAAGGATGTGTGTGTATAACTTCCAAAACAGAAAAACAAAAAAGAAAATTTCTAAAGGCATTGTTGAAATTACACACACACACTGCAAACAAGCCAGAGGAGACTCCTCTTTTTGAGCGACTCTCCAGTGGTGCAGCCAGATATCAGCTCCACGTTAAATTTTGAAGTTTTGGTGCTGGTTTAGTGGATATGACGATTCCGACTTGTAAAGAGGAACTCCATCCGGACAGAGTCTCTAAACTCTAACCAACCCCTCGCCCCCTCTGGTGCTCACGTTGTTGACACTGAAATGACACTCTACTATGACGCTACAGAACATTTTCAGCAGGAATGGACTCGACTGGCCTGTAAACCAGTCCGTGTATGTTTGCTCCTTGATACATGCACACTCACTGAGTCGATGCGCAGGCAAGCCTATGATCTGTAGCCATTAAAAACATGCATTCCTCTGTAGCTCTGTCAAGTTTCTATTGTTGGTTGAGGTTATTTTTGGTAAAACTGGTCTTTCTTTTTTCTCTTTTTTTTTCTTTCTTTTTTTTTCAAAGATGATGGTGTTTCAACGATGTTTTAGTGTGTTTGTAAGATGTATTTTAAAAGGGGTCATGTAAGTTCTGGTGTAGTCTCTTGTTTTTTTTTTTGGTTTTTGTTTTTATTAGAAGAACATGGGTGCGACATTGACGGTCCATTGCATTGAATGAAAACGAGTTAATCCAGAACTTTTAGATTAAAAAAAAAGTGTTCTCATTGTAATAGATCAGATTTAAATTGGTGCGTTTGCTTCACTGTAAAGTCAACATTACTACTTAATTAAACATGGTTAAGATTTTTTAACTCTTAAGTCTGACATTGTAATGGTTAGAGGGCATTCATTTTCAAGGTGATGTATCAACTTTTTTTTCCTCAATAGTATTTGATTTGTCATTTGTCTGTAACCAGTATTGTCCTCTACTCCTTTTATCAAGTATTCTGGCTAAAAGCAGCTCTGTTTCTTTAAATTGTTTCCAGAGATTTGATGGCTGTGTCAGTAGCATCATGATTAATGTAGCACATTTCTGCCAGCGTGTGAACAAGTCTGCCTTTGGTTGAAACCTCTGGCCAGAACCTGTACCAGCCATGCCTGGCACCAGCAACTTGTGGTTTACTGTCAGCTTCTGACTGCACTTGTACTCATCTGTTTCAGACAGCTGGATTAGAACTTCCAAGTGTTTTTGTTAGTTTTTTTTTGTTGGTTAAGAATGGTAACCATAAGAATGTGTCTTTGCCCAGTTTAAACCTAAAATCAAGCCAAACAGACACTTTGCTCCTTAATTTATTTGATAGTGTGACAGGTGGGAGGCAGAGATGTAGACATCGGCAACCCAACGAGTCTGAGCCTGGGAAGTGAACTAACAGTCAGTCCTAAAAGGTTGTTCTCCATAAACACTCAAATTAGTGAACTTTCTGAGTTCGTACTTGTATCAGAGTACAGTTTACATCAAAGCAAATGTGAGTGCTTGGGTTTTCTGTAGAAGGCCACACTATTTCTGTCCTCACATGTTCCTCCTTAACGGCATTTATTGTGCGCTCACCTATTAAAATTGATGGGACGAGACAATCAGACCTCCAAAGTTCTACAGATATTGAAATATAGCTGTTGTCATCCTTGCCCTATTTTTTTTCCCCTTTCATTTGTAAGCTGTTCTTTGCTGTAACTAACGGTTTAACCCCATGTGTATATTTGCCATGTAAACCTCGCTCTTCCCAAATGACCGTTACAGCACATTTATGTCTGTTCAAGTTGCTTCCATCAGCACAACGTTTCCTCTTTGCCTTTTCTGATCACAAGTGAGTAGCTTTTCAAAAATTAGATTCCATTTTCTTTAAACTGAAATTGTTAAAGGGCACAATGGTGTTTACTTAGAATGTTTTGCGTACACATGTCCTGACTATGAATGTAAATTGTACATGGGGTAAAGGCTCAAGTGTCTTTCCAAATTCTATTATAGTTTATGACCGCATCAGCTTAAAAAAAAAAAGATTAAGATGGCATGTATGTTTTTCATTATTAAAGAGAATAAACATTGCCCTTTGAGTGTAAAATGTGTTTTGAGGTCCCACCATGATGCCCCCTCCCCTTTTTTCTCTTTTCCCCACAGTCCTACCATTGTGATGGCCATCTTTTATGCAAACCTCAGTTTGTGTGTTCCTGCACATTTTTTTTTCTTCATTTTCTTTATTTTTATTGTAAAATTTAGCATTCGTGGCTTACGGAAGGATTATTGGGAGGCATTTGATACTTTTCATCCAGCTCATTTTTATGTGCATTACAGTTTATTGTACACTTGAGTGTTGTGCAATACTTGCAGCTTCTTGTTTAAAAAAGAAAAAAAGGAAGAAAAAAAAGTCCTTTAAAATAAGGAAAGTCTTTTGTA
This sequence comes from Cololabis saira, assembly GCF_033807715.1. Classification (NCBI taxonomy): domain Eukaryota; kingdom Metazoa; phylum Chordata; class Actinopteri; order Beloniformes; family Belonidae; genus Cololabis; species Cololabis saira. Next base: position 28,089,839 of record NC_084588.1, on the reverse strand, counting down.
TTTTTGATTTGAAAAGGCATGGCATATCTACTTTAAATGTATTAATGAAGATTTAACTTTACATAAGACTGAGTTTTGGGTTGTGTTTTTTTTTCTTACAAATATTTGTATGTTTAGTTTAGCGCAATGCCACTGAACTGTTAAACGTAGCATGTAGAAAATACAGCTTGCTTTGTGGGAAAGTCATGAATTAAATTTCAATCATGGCACTTTTTTCTGCAGAAAAGACCATTCTTAAATCCTCCAACACTCATTCTCTGTGTATAGTTACATTGAATTTCTGAAACAAAGTTTTAAAGGGGTAAACACTTAGCATGCCCCTTTGTTTTTATCCCCCTCCCCGATGAGATGAAAATATCGGACCAGTGATTAGAATAATGGCTCACATTGTTGCATTACTCTTGCACTAAAAGAACAAACTCTTTATTAAGCTCTTCCAAGGATAATACAGCAGTCACTTTCTATGAGCGAGGGGCAGATAATCTAGGCCAGGGGTCGGCAACCCAAAATGTTGAAAGAGCCATATTGGACCAAAAACACAAAAAACGAATATGTCTGGAGCCGCAAAAAATGAAAGGTCTTGTATAAACCTTAGAATGAAGACAAATGGTGAAAGGAGAAATGTCGAAAAAAAAAAGTCAAAATGTGGAGAGAAAAAAGTCAAAATGTTGAGATTAATGTTGAAGTACAATCTCGAGAAAAAAGTTCAAATGTTGAGAAAAAAGTCGAAATGTCGAGAAAAAAGCAGAAATGACGAGATTAAGAAGGAAAGGAAAAAAGAGGGAAAAAAGGAAAGAAAGAATAAAAAATTAAAAAAAAAACAAGAAAAGACAGAAAAAAAGAGAAAATAAAGACAAAGAAAGAGGGGAAAAAAGAAAAAAGGAAAAAAAACAAAAGAAAGAGAAAAGAGAGGAAAAAAAGAAAAGGGGAAAAAAGGTGAAACATTTTTGAAAGAGCTCCAGGAGCCACTAGGGTGGCGCTAAAGGGCCGCATGCGGCTCTAGAGCCGCGGGTTGCCGACCCCTGATCTAGGCTTATCTCTTCGGCTGCTACCTGTCCCGCTGCGCAACCCACTCGTATAGCTCTCTGCAGGTGATGAACCTACATCATTCATTCCTGCGAATCACCACTGAGCCCCACGGGTAAAGACCCTGCCTGCAGGCAATCATGAACAAGCCCTTCCCCAGGCTCCAGGGCGGGACCCTGGTAACCCGAGTTAGGACCAGTGACACATTGCTCTTTCATTTAAATAAGTCCATTTGAATTGCTCTTAGTCTTGCCCGTCTCCCAGGACCAATTTCCCTTGAGATCCTACTTCCCTACACTTGCCCCCAACTAAGCTCCTAAGGATTGTTCAAGCCCACAACCCCCCCATCACTCTCTCCAGCAGGGAACATCTAAAAACCATGTTGTAAGTGGGTGTTCCAGGCTGCTGATCAGAGGTTTTGGCAGCAGATGTCAGATAATTCCTTAAGCAGCCTGTGTGGTGTCTTCTGACTCCTCTGTAGGACTCAGGTTTCAGGTGCAGAAGTTAATCAACACAGCCCATTAATAATGCAACGCCGATTGCTCTGCCTGTTGCCGACAGCCATTCTGTGTTTCACAGCCCTCATTTCGCACCTACTTTTTCCCCCTCTTACCGATGTCCTCAATTACTCTGCTGTCAGATCGAGGGGTAGAATTGCATGTTGGATCTGCGTCTGCAGGATCCGCAAGTCTAGCAGCATGTAAGAGGAACCTGGAGAGCTGAAAGGAGCTGAAGGAGCTTTAGTGTAAAGAACGGCTTTGCAGTTCTACCAAATATGAGGCCTGTTCTTGGGCTTCAGCAAAATATTTCATCTACGGTAACAGGATAAAGTAGACCTTTTTTGGGGAAAATCTACTCACCTGGAGCGACTGCCTGCTTGGGTTTGAGGATACTTAAAATGTGGTCGCCAGCAACGATTTTCATGGTGTGCCTCTTATGTGGTATGTACATGTGGCATTTTTCATAAAGCTTTTGTCTAGTCTTATTCATATATTAGGCAATAATACACAATTTTCACTGAATTCAAAAAAAATGTAACTAGTACTGTCAAGTTTTAAATATTGATATTATCCTTTAACCTTGATACAGTACACATGATCACTGTTTGCTTCTTGCAGGGGTCACATGTGGTTTAAAGCAGGTGTCTCCGCAACCCAAATTAATACCAAAAAACACATACCAGATGCCTGACGAGGTCACCAAGTTAGAGGAGGACATCCAGAAAGTTATTGATCAAATCCACTCAATGTCTGATGGGAAGACACGCAGCTTTAGTGTCCCTTCCGCAGAGGAAGGTATCAACTTCAATGCATATTACAGCATTCTGGGTAAGCTTTATGGTCTGTTTCAACCACTGATGAAACAAGGGTTCATCAGTAACCTTCCAAAAACGTTAGTTTGCATCCTGTCTGGCAGACAGGACTGCGGACCGCAGGCCGAGTTGGTAAAGACGGTGTCTCTGGAGTTAGGGCAGCCGCTGCTAACGTTTTTGTTGTCTCTGAGATCCCAGACATGCACTCCGCCGACCACCGATGGAGAGTCAAGCAGCTTCTTTTGGACGTACCTCCGGATGGGGGACACGGGGACACCACTAAGTGGTTTTCAGCAAACATTTATCGACATGCTATTAAGTGTTTCTGGCTCTGAGAGCGTGATGGGTACTGTGAGAGGCCTCCTGGACACAGCTGTGACACATCTGTTAAAGGTCATGGCAAAGGTCCTGCAAGTACCAATGGACTACGTGCGATTAGCTTTACAGTTTGGAATTAAAGTCCCGTCTTTAGATGAAGAACAGACCTGTGTGCAAGGTAAAACACTATTTCACGAGTATAAACAGATAAAAATGTTTACAGGCTGTGTATAATTATGTTATGTCATATATTAAAGTCAACTATTACACATTTCTCTTGTCTGTGCTAATTCAGTTGTGCTTCCACTTGTTCTGCAGGAGATCTCAAGCAGCTCATTATGTGGTGAGTCATTTAAACTAAAACTAAAGCTACCCTCAGGACCTTTTCATAATTCTTAGTAGTACTGCAGCTTTTTTGTATCGCTTTCTATCAGCACTTTTACATAATCAGAGTATCTCTATGGCTTTGAGACAAAGTTTTTGAAAACTGTCTGGTTCTGTGATTCTGCCAAAAGTAATAAAAAAAAAGACTACAACATAAATCTATGTATAAGAATATTGACTGACTTTCTTCAAAGAGTTAGTTTGCCTTGTCTCATAATAATCTTGGTTATGTTTCTGTTGTTCTGTTCCTTGGTTTAGACAATAGTAAAGTAATTGACCTATTTACGTCTCATAGAAACGAGCAACTGATTTCGTTGATTAGAAAACCAGAACAGCCTAAATTGATGCCAGTGGAATCTAAAGTATTCTGGTGACGTCATCAGCATTTCTATTTTATTGGAGTGCAGATTTTTTTCTGACTCATTCTGCATTTTATTGCAATTCCCAACTCAACACCTATTAGCGTCCGCTTATGAGGGAAAAAAAGATAGACGAATTGACTGAAAGACAACATAATCCGTAATGTTGCACATAGACTAGTAATGAGCATAGTTTTTATCTACACAAAGATGCCCAGCTGTCATGTTTGTTATGGTTTATTGTGCCGTCGATATCTGATTCTGCCTCAGACATGAAGGATTTGAGCTGTTAAGATCATTGTCGGAAATATTGAAAACACCTGTGTCTACAAGCAACAGAAGTTGTGTAGCTTTGTGTACATGAGCTATTAGATCTGCCTCCGGGAGGAACTTGACCAGTCAGAACACACTTGACCCAATAAACATACTGGTTTTCAGGAATAGTGTGATTCTCTGTCTTTGTTATTCTAAAGTAAGAGTGTGGAAAAGAGGTAAAGAAACGTGTGCAGGCAGTATGGAGCAGGTGGAGAAAAGTGTCACATGTGATAAGAGTTTCAGCTAAAAGGAAAGGTGTGGTGAGAGCAGCGATGTTGTTTGGTCTAGGAAAAGGGAAAAGACAGGAGGCAGAGCTGGAGGCAGCAGAGATGAAGATGCTGAGGTTCTCTATGGGAGTGACCAGACTGGACAGGATCAGGAATGAGAACATCAGAGGGACATCACGTTAGAGGCTTTGGAGATAAAGTCAGAGAGGCCAGACTGAGATTGTTCGGACATGTCCAGAGGAGAGATAGTGAATACCGTATATATTGGTAGAAGGATTCTGAGTTATGAGCTGCCAGGCAGGAGGCCCAGAGGAAGACCAAAGAGGAGGTTTATATGTAGTGAAAGAGGACATGAAGGTAGTTGGGGTAAGAGAAGAGGATGCAGAAGACAGGCTCAGATGGAGTGGCGACCCCTGACAGGAAAAGCCGAAAGGAGAATGAGAAGTTATTCTAAAATAATTAAGTAATTGTGGGTGCAAAGTAGGGTTGCCAACCGTCCCTTGAAAAACGGAATCGTCCCGTATTCATAAACTAAAGTACGCGACCCGTATTGAGCTGAAAAGGGACGCACTTTGTCCCGTACTGTGAGTCAAAAAATAATCATAAAATGCCAATGGAGAATGGCATTGAGCTGTTGAGTTCATAAGTTATTTTTTTTCTGTTTTACTACAACTGTATCCTACAGTCATGGCCTTTGAGGCACAAATATGTTTACAAGTTTTCTACAGACTTTCTGTTTGCACTTTTGTTATTGCACTAAAAATGTGCACTATTACAGAATGGATGTTCTGCTTTCCTTCTATTGTTTTATATTAATTTATACAATTTTAAGTTAAGCAGGACAGGTTTTCTGTTTAAGAAAGATACTTATTTCATTCAGTTCATTTTGTTATTTTGTATTAAAGTGAATTGCTGGATAATAATTTGTTTTGTGTTCATGGCATTCAAAAATATGCAACTAATTCAATTCAAGTTTGAGTCAAATAGTTAAAAAATCGTTTCACTCACCAAACAAGGGGCTAAAAAAATTCACCACGCCAGGAAAGGGGAAGGCAATCGAGTTGGTTGAGGTGTGTTGAGCCGCATTTTGTAATAACGTGCATTTTGTAATAAACGTCCAAAATGTAATAACTTTGTCATTTCATTTTGTTATAAAGCCGCATTTTGTGATAAACTACCCCAACGCATTTTGTAACCAATTTTACCAAACCGCATTACCGGTATGTAATAAGTTATTACATTTTGAGATTATTACAAAATGCACTTGCAACTTTTTTATTCTCTAGAAAATGTAATAACATGGTGCATTATGTAATAATAATTATAAAGCAGTTTATTTGTTTGTTATTGGCCTATATAATTCCAAACTTCAAATAGGCAACTAAAGTCATATTTGGAGTATTATACATAAATGTATTGGGCTACATAGCTCTAAGGGTAATTGCATAAAAACAACAAAAGTCACTCTTGTATAAATTCATTGTTAAACAAACAACAATAATAGGTATTATTACATAATGTACCATGTTATTACATTTCCTAGAAAATAAAAAAATTGCAAATGCATTTTATAATAATCGTCTCAAAATGCAATAACAAAATGTATTACAAAATGGGGCAGTTTATTACAAAATGCGGCTTTATTACAAAATGAAATGAAAAAGTTATTACATTTTGGACGTTTATTACAAAATGCAGCTCAACAAGGTGTCCCTTATTTATTTATCAGGGAGTTGGAAACCCTATTTATAGCCCATCTGCCTTTTATTAAAATAATAAAAGTGTCATGTCACATTAAACTTGTTTTTTTCCCCTAGGGGAATAAAGCACAATTTGACGTGGTCATTGAACATGGCGCTCGTTGACATCGTCCTGGAGAACGTGCTGCCCTCGGAACAGTCCTCGTATCCGGGCCCGGAGTGCCAGAGTCCCCCGTCCTTCCGCAGCGGCCCGGAGCCTGCAGCCTCCTCTCATACCAGCCACCAGTTCTCCTGCGATCACCGCGACCTGGCCCCTCTCAATGACACGCTCTGTGCTGAGATCCTGGCCAGTGGGGGGAGCGGCTCTGCAGCCTCCCTGCTGCCTCTGTGCCGGGCCCTGGGCTCCCTCAGCCTCACACAGCTGCAGCAGGTCTGGAGGAACGCGTGTTATCTCCTCCAAGCCCTGGCGGCTCCGCTGGTCGCCAGGTCTCCTGACTGCAGTGTCGGGGACACGTGGCCTCCCCCGGTCATCCCACCTGAACACCAGTCTCCTCCTGCCGGCTCCACCTCTGAGCATCACCGGGTTTGATTGGATTTATTTTATTTTATTTTTGTACATGTAAAAAACAACACTTCAAGAGAAGTTTAAAAAAACAAAACAAAGAATTTCACCCTTTAACACTTGATATCTTAATATACATGTGCAAAAAAGGAGTAGGAAGAAGTGTAAACGTATTTAGTCCTAACCCCATTCACTAATAATTTAACCCGTATTTATAAATACTCACACACTGTACTCACACTGCTAAATAACAGTATTATTATTATTATTATTATTATTATTATTATATACTGTAATTATACTCACACACATACTTCTACATACATACACATACGGTAGTTGAATATTTCTATATATTTGTACACACATGCCCATATAAATATTTATATAAATATACTTATTTACACTATATTGTCTCTATTAACTGCATTTGCTCTATATCTATGTATATATCTACTTACACACATAATCAAACACACACACACACACACATATATATATATACTGTGTATGTATGTATGTATGTATGTATGTATGTATGTATGTATGTATGTATGTGTATATGTATATATATATATATATATATATATATATATATATACATACACATGCATACATACACTTATAATTAGCTGCCCATTTCTGTACATAAATATAAACAAATCTACCCTTTCACCCAATAGTGTTATCTGCAGGCCTCTAAAAGCTGCTAAACCCCTTCCTCTTTGTACCTCGTGAAAATTATGTTTTTATATTTGTTTTTAAACTGGTAAATGTTTGGACATTGTTTTAATTCTGAATCCATTCTGTTCCATGGTTTAACTCCACTGACCGATATAGAAACATTTTTCATTGTTGTTCATGTTCTGCAAGTCTTAACATTTAGAGAACTCCTTAAATTCTCCCTGCCCTCTGTCAGGTTTCCAGGGAAGCGTGGAGCCTCCGGCAGCTGGCCTGCGACTACAGCAGCTGGCTGCAGAGCAGCGAGCTGGACGCCGGGCTCGTGTCGCTGTGCAGCGATAATGACCGCCTGGAGTTTGGGAGGCGGGTGTGTAACAACTCCACCTTGATGAGAAGGCTGCTCTCGGAGCAGAGCAACAGCTGGCTGTATGGATACTGCGCCAACTCCTCGGCCGGCCCCGAGCCCGTGGTGGATCAGTTCTGCCGGTACGAGCAGTGGCTGGACCAGCCCGGGGTCACGGTGCAGCCGGCCCTGCTGGAGCTCTGCATGACCTTTGACAGTCCTAAACTGACCAAACTCATCTGCGAGCACACCGGATTGTTAATGCTTTTAATGTCCAACCCCGACAATTGGCGGTTCATGCCTAACTGCACCACTTTGGGCCCCCCGACGCCTTTCCCTGGCCCCCCCGGGCCCTCGCAGTTGGAGTCATGTCGTTACTCCGAGTGGCGTGATGCCACGCTCATCACCACGGACCTGTTATCAAAGTGCATCCGCTTTGATCAGAGTAGTTTCACGAGGGAGGTCTGCTCAAACACGACCTTTTTACACAGCCTCCTGCTCAATAAGGACCATGCCTGGCTGGAGATGCACTGCAACACCTCCCTGAAGCTCCCGACGCCGGAGCCCAGCCAGGCCTTCAGCCAGGCCTTCAGCCTGGCGGCCTGGTGCAACTACAGCATGTGGGGGGAACAGGTGGACGAGTCGGTGGTTGGACTCTGCTGGCAGCACGACCAGGACGCCTTTAGGGAGAATGTCTGCTGCAAGGCGCCTGTGCTGGAGAAGCTGCTGGAGCATCCTCACAACCAATGGCTCACCTCAGTCTGTAGCAACGCAGAGGAAATAACTGTCACTCCACAGGTGGGTGTTGGTTTTTTCCTTCCCTTGTTCACTGAATTTTCATTTTCTTTTTTTTTTTGTCTGCATATATATTAATGGTTAATACCAAGTTGGTAAAAACCTTAGGCATATGCATTTTTAATATATAATATATATCATATATATTTTAATATATCACATAAAATTATTATATATATATATATATATATATATATATATATATATACACACCGTATATATATATATATATATATATATATATATATATATATACTGTATATATTTAAAAAATTTGTGTGTGGGGGTTGTTGGGGTGACATCCGCTGCTAATCTGAAACGAGAAAAACACAGGGAAACGCACAACAGGCACACAAGCCTTGGAGATCTGTAAGAGAAAAAAAACAAACAGACTGAGAACAGGCAGAGACACAAACAGCAACCATTTCAGGTCCCTGAGACTGAATCAAAACTAGGCTACTGCGATTATCTCTCCCCCAAAACTGCAGGGTGAGTGAGCAGGTGTGTATGTCTGTGTAACTGTGTGTGTGTAAAGTCAAAACAATGCTCTACCTTATTTGTAACTATAGTGGAGGAGGGAGGGCACAATTAATTTTCATTTTCAATACACCTGATGACGCCAAACAACCCAGACCAGCTGCTCAATCATAAACTCATCTTTTAGAAAGTTTCTACATCCTCACTTTAGTTTGAAGTATTCTATTTACCGTATGTTATCTTCCTGTATTGACGTACTTTTGAACTTTAGTTGTGCAGGTATTCTGAATGGACCAGACCCATCATCGTGGATATGACTGAGCTCGCCCTCTGCGCTGAGCTCGACCCACTCAACTTCACCTCCATCGTTTGTTCCCATGATACAATCATCCAGAACCTGTTGGCCAACCAGGACAACGTCTGGCTGACGCAGCACTGTGCCAACCACTCAGGCATTTCTCCCGATGCGGGTGGGGGGCATGATGGGGATGGGACTGTAGTCGACCCTGCTGAGCAGTGTCACTACTCCAGCTGGAGCATATCTCCTCCAGATGTTGCTCTCCTGACTCTGTGCTGGGAGCATGACCAGGCCAATTTTGTCTCATCCATCTGCCCTAATTCTGGTCTGCTCCTTGTCCTCTCCCGGGAGCCATCCAGTGCGTGGGTCAGCAGCATGTGCACCACCTACACCAACAGCACTACCCCAGGCCCAGTTTCCTGCGTTTCCAAAAATGTGATGGAGCAGTTTGGCTGGATCTGCCCTACCTACTTCGCCTCGGCGTGTAAGCCCTGTGCCACTCAGAATATGGTCCTGCAGATGATAGCACGCTGCTGGGTGGAGAATCTGAGATCCAGGGCAGAAGATATGCTCACTGCACCTGTTGCTGCTATGCTGGACCGGGCAGTCAGCACAACCGTACTGGTCGTGCTGACCGTTGAGGATGTCCAGGGCTCTTTGTGGCATGTCAAAGACACCGTAAGGCAAAGTGTCCTGAAGTCTGTAGTTGACTTTTTCGAGAGGGAAAAGAACCCCGAGCCGAAGAGGGTGTTGCTCCAGTGCTTTGGGGTAGGTATCCCTGTGCAGCTGTTCAAAACAAAGGTACAACAGTACAATGAAGTACTTGGCCTTAAGAATGCCGCCTGAAACCATTATCGGCAAATGTTTTGAGAAGATATCTTAATTAGTTAAGATATATTTAATAAAAGTTTTCTAAGGGGGAAAAGAGGAATAAAGGTAAAAAATGACTGTGTTGAACTAATCTTTTGCAAGTAAGTCATACGTGTATGGCATCAACATAAATAAACTGAAATTCTAATCTCATTTCAGTCATGATTATCTTTGCATTGACTTGTAGGTGGAGGCGGATAAAGTGTGAGTGTTGTAGAACAACTATGCTATCTTTATATTTGTGATATAATGCAGTTTAATTAAGTGTAGAAGACTAAAAATAGCCTTAAATTAAACCAAAACAGTCTATAAATTGTTCTAGTACAGTAGATGCGCACATTTTACATAATAGTATACAGGTACAGCTAAAAAAATTAGCATATAATAAAGTTCAATATTTTTTGTCACTCATTTCATAAAGTGAAACTCAAATTTGATAGATTCATTACACCAGGAAAAAACAAGAGAGGAGACCGCACACTTTTGCTCCCCAGTGCAGATTTATTTAGCACATCACACGTTACGTTTCAAGTGCATTTTGCTTTTCAGACTCTGTCTGAGTCTGAAGAGCAAAATGCACTCAAAACGTCACGAAACATCACTCTGTGAAGAAGGAGCTTCTTTAGAAGTGACCTTGAGTGACTCACCTTCCTTGTGGAGGGTGTAGATGACTGTCTTTTGGACGTGTGTGCAGTTAGCAGTCTTCCCTGTGACTCTGTAGCCTGCTGACCCAGACGGATACGTTTAAAGGCTCAGGAAACCTTTGGAGCTGCTTTGAGTTAATTAGCTGACTAACTAAAACTAAATTTTGAACAATATTCTAATTTTCTGAGGTGCTACATTTTACATTTTCATTATATGTTAGCCTTAATTAAGAAAACAAAATGCTTGAAATGTTTCGCTCTGTGTAAAACATTTATATATGAGTTTCACATTCTGAAATGAGGAAAAATATGAAAATATTTGTTCATGATCAAATTTCTTGAGATGTACCTAAGTAATTCAGTGATCACTATTGTTTTGCATCAGTAGCTGAAGTTGAAAACTTTCTACAGATTTGAATTACAGTGTTTTTAGTATGAAAACGAAATGATTTGTGTTTGTCAATGAGAATCAATAACGTGCATTTGAGGTAATTTCCCTGAAATGCTCTCTGTATCTATATCTTTTATTGAGTCAGTCTTTATTTGTTTCTTTGTAGAGCACGTAATTGATTTAAGAGTCGGTATAAATATTAATTGAATCAGTTTTCGTTAGCGTCGGTGCAAAGCAGCGGCCCCCTGGCCCGCGGCAGGTGTTGGGTTACACCCCTGTCACTGATATCGACGAGAAGGAACTCTTCCTCTGGGTGTAATCTCTCCGGGTTCACACCTGATTTAACAATGACACTCAGATTGGATGTTGCTATTAAACTCCATTAATTCTGTAACAGCTGTACACAAACCTGTGTGTGTGTGTGTGTTGTCCTGCTGTAGACTGTCCTCAGCAGCTTGCTGCAGACGACCAGAGAAGTGACTGGTGATGAGCTGCTTCTCATCAAGGTTAGATGCACCTAACATTACGTTACAGATAATCATGTTCAATGTTTGACATTTTTAGTTTTCTGTTTGTTATTGTTTTTTAAATAATGATTTGGTATATCTTTTATCGTATTCATTGATCCCACATTTTCCTTATGTCCAGGAGTACTACAGTTTACCGCTGAGCAGCCTGAGGCCAGTGTTGGCTGCAGCACACATTAGCACCGTCAGACTGATCCTTCAGTACTACAGCAGAATCAAAAACACACTGCAGGTGAATGATTTCATCATTGCACATCTACTGAACGCCCGCTCACACACCACGCATTTTTTTTCCCCAGGAGGTTTTAATTTTCTGAATCGCTGCTTACGCACCTGCTTCGTGTCTCTTCACTACAGTGATGGATTGTGTCTGGCGGGATTTGTTTCTGTTTATTCAGGTGTCTGATCAGTACCTGTCCACCATGGTGTCGGTGCTGCTCCAGACTCACTTGGCAGTGGATGATAAACTCTTCCCTGAGCTGGCCCCACTGCTGGTTGCAGCCAGGCCAGCGGACATCCAGTCTTTGCCCTCCCTGCAGAGCAACGTCAACGCGTAAGACATAAAGTCATCTATTTATCATTCAGTGATGAGTACTTGCATATTAAAGAGCATTTGATCAAGTTTAATACCACTCAATCAAACAGCAGTGTCGTATCTTGACACATGAAAACTGTGTGTGCCATGTTCTGAAAGATGGTAGCTTAATATTGTTCTAAGCCATTCTAAGTTTGTTTGTGAAGTTATATTCTCTTAATTTGATTAATTCATTCTTTCTCTGACTGTGTTATGCATCAGGGCTAAGTTAGCAAATTAAAATAAAAGTAGATGATTCAATCAAATGGTTTTGATTGAATGTTTCAAGTTTCTCCAAAATGGTTTCATGGAGAGTTTGACGGTTTCCAGAAAGCCCTCAGGTGTTAGAACCAGACTAAATGGATTAATAAACCAGACTAAATGGATTAATAGCCGCATCCAATACACGGGATGGAGGACAAGCAAAAGTGATGTTGCAACTTGACAGAAACCTGGTCAGAAATGAACAGATGTCATTGAATACTCATAAAGTGTATCTTAATCATAGCTGGGCTTCCACTGGGTCACATGCTAAAGAGAACAAATTAACAGTGTTATTGGCAATTATGTCCCCCCTTTTTCCCCACTATCTATCTTTTAAGTAACTTTGGGGTGAGCCATCACTGACAGATCCCGTTGAGTGTTTGTTTAACAACCGAGCATCTCCCTGTGTTTCATCCTTGTAGATTTGTAATTAATCTCATTTGTGCCCAATTAATTAATCTAGTTAACCTACATTGAACACACCTCTGGTGTCAGGCATCTGTGAAAAGTGATGTGTCACAGGGCTCCAGGATCATGCATTATTCATCCAGAGTGAAGGATTTCAGTGCAGAAAGGGGCTGTATTTCATGTCACATCACACTTTAATGGCTCTTTTTCACATTCTGGAGATTAGGCTGAAAAGTTCAAAGATGCTATAAATCCGTAAATATGAAGCCATAACCGGGTCAGGTAATATCAGGACTGGTAAAAGGAGAAAAAAAAGTTAGATTCTTTGTCTAATGCTGTTAAATTTTCAACAATAAGACAATAAGTGGCACACAAAAACCTCTGAGAATATATCAAGTCTTTACTTTTCTATTTAATACAGAGTTTTACATTTGGGCTATGTCAAGCTAAATGTTTGCAGTATAGACTGTAAGATATGTTTATGCTTGAAGTTCAACAGACGTATGAGATTTGTGACAATCCTCTCATCTTTTTACAAAGAAAACGGACCAAAAGCTTTTCTCCTAAAATCTTTTGGTTTGGTGCGTCTCATTTACTTAAAAACAATTCTAAAAATCTGCTCCAAGCTTAAAACTGTAATAGGATATCACACTAAATCAAACAATATCTTACTTTATTTTTTTACTAGGCGGGAAACTATTAACAGAAACTTAAACGGCATGAGCCTGGACCAGCGGGAGGCCTTTGGCTTGTGGTACAGCAAAGTTCTGTCTCCCTCCAACATCACCAGAGGTCATCAGTCGCTGATCAGGGACACCGGGAACCTGATCGCTTACCTGCCCTTCCAGAGCTTCCAACACCTCTCACCTGCTCAGGTAACGTCCCTTTTTGAGCTCTGACATGTCGGGAAACCTGATGAGCCGGGACACACTGATTAGCCCCGGGGCGCAGCAGAACCCACGCAGTCAAAGGAAGAGAACAAAGTCCTCTGTCTCCGTGGTGTCAGACACTCGTGGCTATTGTTGTTCATTAAAAATGATAAGATCAGGACTACTGACCTTAAAGCATCGCGGGAGAAGGTTTTAAAGGAATTGTTTAGCATCCTGGGAAAATATTTGTTTTAATTTAAGTTCATTTAGATTTAATAAGCTTATCACAAATGCAGATATAAAGTTAAAAGAGGTTTAATAAATGAGTGCTAGAAGTCCCTGCTGACTGTTCGTTCTTGACATTTCTAAATTATTTGAACAATATATTCAATATTTGATCTGTTGATAGGGTTCCCTAAAGAAGTAAAATTTGTGGATACATCCTTTTATTTAGTCCAAATTGTCCAATATGTTCAGTTGAAAAACGTTATACCTGCAGTCTAATCCAAAAGGTATCACCTCCTTACAATCCACTTATATTTTATCATTTATATGCAAAAATAAATCTCTGACATGATCTTGACAAAAACTTTAAAAAAAATTAACATTCTAAACAGGTTGTATTCATTTATTTAATTTTATTGTGGTTGCACATAAATTGGACTTGATCCTTTTAGTAATCTTTCATGAAAGAGACCTTTAATATGCAAATCGCGTTGATCATATAGTTGATCGCTTTTCCTGTCTTTCTTTGTGTTTTTGTCAGACTTGTAGCTAGCATACAAGTCTAGGTTCACATCCGAATGCAGTTGGTTTTGTTCAGTAAAGATACTAAAATCATTTTGTTGTACTTGTGTATATACTAAAAAAAATATTCTTCAAGTTAACTTAAGTGTAACAATGTATTTTTGTTGCATCGCACAAACCAGACTCTTTCACACATTTGGAAAGGGATGCCAAGGTGTAACTGCTTACTTTTATTAGATTTCAAAGAAATCCACAAACTGGACCAGTAAAACCTTTATGTCTTATGATGCTTATGACTGCATCTAATGGATAGAAGTCAGACAGGAGGAGTTTTTATTGTTTCACTTTTACCTCCAGAAATGCTATCTAACCTTAAGGGATACAAAAGTCAACGAGATGGGTACAAAATAATACTATTTGGCTTTTTTTATTCTTTGAGATAACACTGGTTTGAGGGATTTAAAGTATTTTAAATCTTTGGGTGTGAATCTTGCAGATAACTTTGTTTGAGACCATTATGAGAGCCACTTTACAACTAAAATTATTTCCTTCCACACTGGTGCCAGTTCAATAACTTCAATTTAATCATGCAACAGAGTAAATATACTGTAAAAGACATCTCAGAACACAAATCCTAAGAATAATTACATCCAGAGTCCATGGAAAATGGATTTAACTTGGATTTTACTAAATGAGAATATAATACTAAAGAAATATTTGCTATAAATGCATATATTAATCTGTGCTATTATCGTTTTTAAAGTCTGTTAATTATTGTCATGTGGACTTTCTTTTGTCAGAATATGGGGGGTTTATTTTTTTTTTGTGTGATGTCAAGTGAAAGTAATTTCAGTTTAAGGCTTTTATACTACTATCTATGTAGATCAGCAATGCTGATAATCACAAGAAGGGAGGTCTTTCCCAATAAAATCAAGGTCCAGTTCATTGTTTATCTGAGATTGGAATTAGCTAAAACTACGATCAGAGGATTTATAGTATGATTTTTAACCCACAAACACACACAAAACAAGGTGCAATGTGTGAATTATCCCACATCATGACAAAAAAACTTTTCTTTTCTGTATATTTCTGTCTTTATTTTGATGTGCAGTTGCTGGATGGGCTGGATTTGTTGCAGAGAAACACTCTTCCTTCACTAAAGCAGGAGTTCGTTGCTTGCAGCATCATCGGCACACACAAGAACCTGACAGCTCAGGACTTTATCAGGTAAGGATTGGCAGTGTCAAGGCATGCCAAACCCTTCTGTACATGTAAACTGGTAAGTGTCTCTGATCAGAAGTCTCTGATGAGTGTCAGACTCATCAGAGGATGCCGTAGAGAAAATCCTACACATTGATTTTTAGCTTCTTGCCTATAATTTCAGGCTGGGAAATCTGTCCTGCCTGGCAGACCCAGCGGACCTCCTTGCGTACAGAAACAGCGAGGCCTTCGGGGTCATCCAGGACAGTGCTATGAACTGCATGCGCAGTGGGCTCAGTATGCCCAGCCAACTGGTACGAACAGAAAAGTCTGTGTGTTTCCATGAAGTAACTGCAGTTTAGGAGACTTGATGTAAAAATGCGTGCGTTTCTTTGTGTGCTCTGAACCTTGTTTCCAGGTTTCCAGCTTGTTGCTCAACAGTTCAGAATTACAGGTCCCATCCTCACTGTCTGCTGACCGACTGACGGAGCTCGCACCCCTGCTGCCGTCACTTGGCATAACATTTCTGCAGGGCCTGACCGCATCGCAGCTGCATGCTGTCCTCCCTGCCCTCAGCTCCATCTCATTCACCTCAGAGCAGGTCAAGCTTTCTCTTTTGGACACAGATTTCCAACGTTTTAATAAAGTGTGTATTCGACACGCTTTGGTCAAAACAATGAAGAGTTACAAAACCAGCTCCCCTTCTGAAACATGAATTTACACCTCTGATTGTGTTATATGAGGGTACAGGGGTTTTACAGCTATGAACTTCAAGGGGTGCTAATGAATAAAACATAAAAAACTCCTCAATTTCATGACAACTGTACAAAAAAAAGCATGTAATTTAGCCTGAGAGCTCACATACTGTGCACACTAAGTTAAAGGAAGGCTAAAGCAACAATATCAGCCAGCCAGCAGGTAACAAACCACCTAAAAATCACATCAACATTCCTTTTTTAATCCTTGGTTTCACTGCAAGTCCAATCTTTTGTTTGATCTAGGCTATAAGAGGCCGATATTGGGAATTGTTGCTGGTATGCATCCCGTTTCATTGATTAATTTTATTTAAAATGAAAAGAACATCGAAAGAGTTTGGGTTTTCCATGGACATTGTATTAGTAGTATCTGTATTGGCTCATTCTTTCTTTAGTTAACAATAAAATTGCTGTTGAACATGTGTCCTTAGAAGCAAAGAACAGAATGACAGAAACAAAGAGTTTTAACTTTTAACTTCCACAGATGCAGTGTGATTTGAATTGCTTGGAGGGGATTTAACTGGAGAAGCTGTATAATTCTGCTTTGAGTTGGTAATGTGATATTACAGCACTCTACAAATCTGAATGACATATTTATTGGCCAGATAACCAACCAATTTTATGATCTAAAATAAAAGATAAAATAAAATGTTACCTTTTAAGCTCTAGTCTCGGTTACTGCAGGTTTTTGCACCACTTCACTGCAAAAAAAACAACCTGAAGTTTTACTTCAGCCTTCAATAAAATATTAAGTGGAGAATTAATCTTCAGTCTTGAAGAGTTTTGAACCCATGTTTTGAAGATAATTCCTTTCCACAGAACTATAGTTGATGCCACAATCAATCTAATAATAAACCAGTGGAGAAAAGATCTCAGAATTCAATATTTTATCCGGCTTTACATAAAAATAAATGTTAACACTTTTTTTCCCTTTGTTTTTTATTGTGTTTCAGGCTTCTATAATTGTGGAAAAGCTGTTTTCAAGTAACACAGTGAGTTCTTGTGTGATGTAAATGCATTTACATTTAGTGCAAGATCTGCTCTCTGCATTTTGTGGTCTGACTGTCATGACTTCCTCCCTACCACCAGCTGGTCCCAGCCCAGCTGCAGGAACTGGGCTCCCTCATTGTAGGAGTGAAGACGGAGACTTTGCTGAGCCTCACTTCCGACATACTGCTGTCTTCCCTGAGGGGCATCACCCAATACACAGAGGGCCCGCCATACAGACGAGGCCTCTGTCCACCAGTGGCAATCGCCATCACCACCAAATTATGGGTACAGCACAGATTAAGGCCCATTAACACTGAATCAAGGACTTTTATGACAAAATCTCGATTTTCAAGTTATAGTAGATTACAATCAGAACCGAAAAATGTGAATCTACATTACCGATCAGAATAAAACTGAATGGTATTAAACAAAGTGTATTTTTCTAAGGCCAGAATATCTTGTTTCTGTCATAAATGTACTTCCTCGCAGCACTGAATTCCTTATAAAGTATACTGTATTTAAACCATTAAGCTGTTCACTATTCCTTAGAGGGTGTCTGAAGTTCTCTTCCGTGCGTTGTCTCTCTTGTTTGAATCAGGGTTTTCCAGAAGTTGTCAACTGGTTGAACGACGTGGAGCCTTTGCTCAGCTGCACGCCCCTGCTCAGCGTCCTGCCCAGGACTCGTCTGCTTGTGGACAAACTCTCCAACACGTCCACAAAACAATGGAACACACAGCAGGTATCACGTATTACTGATATTCAACCTTTACGGCTACTCAAAAAACTGTAGCAGTTGTTCTTGTGGAACAACATTTTAGTTCAAAATCAGAGGCGCGAAACAGATACGCCAAAGAGTTACAAAGATATCTAAACGATTAGAGTACATTTTAATCCCTGAACACATTCAAAGCATCAAACACTGTGTTTTGATGTCTTCACGCTTCCTCTTATGTCCTGAGGTATTGTCTCTGTCAACAACTTGATGGTCTGCTCAATTATTAATCAAGAAACAATAGAGACCATGTCATTGTCACTGACACCGTCAATGGGCAGGGAGAAAAACTATCTCGATATCAGATCGCCTAAGTGTGTCGTCATGGAAACTGCTGTTTTTAGCTATTTATTTTTTTTCTCCTCAGGCTATTGCCATTTTCAAAAAGCTTCTTGAGGCTAATCCAAATCAAATACAACAACATTTTCTGTAAGTATAATGGATGTTATTAATTTGATAACAGTTTAATTTTACAGATGACCCATATAGTCCATGGGTCAGTACCACTCAAGGTGACAAAATTTACTTATAATTTTTGAAAATATCTATGTCTGTAGATTATATTTTGGTATGATAACCCTTCCTGAGTGGCAGCTGTATCATAGTTATCAGCTCATGAAGTCACCCACCATGACATTTTAGATGCTGCTGCATATCCTGGTTTAGACTCATGTACTGGATATCTGTCAATGTTTCACAATATTGTCTTTGGTATCATTTTAAAGGGGACCTTTTAAGCATTCATTCAAGCTAAGATGTGAATCTTTCTGACCAACATAGAGGTCACTGCAGCACTTTAAACTATAAAAGACACACATTTTTACACACTTTTCGCCTAAATGAGATACTATCTTTTATCCCTGTGTTATCTTGGAACAACAGAGACACAAAATACAAAAACTGGAATACTCACAGGACCATAAGGATTCAGGAAATGTATAATATACCCCATACTATATCATTGTTACAGGTCATTGTGAGCCTTAAACTAGAAGAGCATCATTAGGCTCCTATGAAACTATAACAGCCACAAACTGGTCTTTATCGTGCAGATACAGGACATAAAGGACAACACAATGAGATAAGGAACCAGCTTAGTTTAATAAACAAGCATCTAAAATGTAATTTTCTGAACTTCATGAGCTGATAACTATGATACAGCTGCCACTCAGGAAGGGTTATCATACCAGAATATCATCTACAGACATTGATATTTTCAAAAATTATAAGCAAGTTTGTCACCTTGAGTGGTACTGATATCTGGTCGGGTCCATGGACTAATGTCTATCACTGATATCTGTTCCTGATGCCATTAGGAATCTGGGAACGTTGGGTCAGGGTGTGACCTGCAAAGTCTTACAAGAACATTTCCGGGCCGATCCGTCACCTTCTTCAGTGAGAAAGATCCTGGCCTTCCTCAGACAGCAGCCTGGGCTTCTGCACACCTCTCTGGTTAGCTGAACCGTTTATCTGATCACATATACGCTTGATACTCTTCCATTAAAGACAGAAAAAACCACAATGCTCACTGAAATATCTTGAAACTGACAAAAGTATTCATAAAAATATTATTTCTTCTCATTTTTTGTCAGTTTCGGCAGTTTCAGGGACCATTGATCATGATCATTGACATGTTTTCTGTATTCCTCTGACAGAAAAAGTGTCTGGTTGAAGAGTTGTATCAGTTTGAGTTTTTCCCTGAGTTGCTTGGAGATCTTGGAGTGGAAATTGCTCTGTCTATGCCGTAAGTCAAACCTTGATATTGCACTCTCAGAATGAGTCCTAAGAATTGCTTATTAATCATTTTAAATTTACCAAATAACTATGTGGCCTGTGCAGGAAAGAAACCCCTGTGCACCTTGCTCTATGTTCTTTTCTGCCCCACAAACATCCAACATGTATATTTTCTCACAAATAAATTAATAAATGTTTTGATTTTTACTTTTGATGCAGAATGTGTATAAATGGGATTTGGATAAAAAAAATGTTTTGTGTGTGTATGCCTTCAGGGTGAGCACCATCAAGAAGTTTTCTGCAGATGTGATGGACACTTTGAGGGGGATGATTGTTGAGGACCCTCGTCACTTTCTTATGCTGTCTAGAACCAAGCAGGAGCTGCTGGTAGATAAAATAGTCCAGAGGATGGTATGTAGAGCAGTTTCCCCTTGTCTTTAAACCAAACCAAAGATAAAACAATGACAAAGAAATAGGGAGATGATAATTGACAGCTCTAAGCTTTAATTGATTGATTGATTCGTCTGAACTTAAAGACCACATTATATCTTTTTTCAACAGCCCTGTTCAAAGCATCTGGTGGTTTAGCAGAAGTGCAGCATGAATTACAGTCACTAACAGCCAAACAATCATGTGGTTTAATTATTTCTTAAATACTTACATTTACTTACATTTATAGCCTTTATCCTTTCAGACCGTTGATGTGAAGATGTGTGGTACTCCCTGTGGCTGGCAAAAGATCTATGCATGTGTGAAGCTCACTTGATGGCTGTACCGTAGTACAGTAGCTATACCGTGACCCATGACTGCATGACATACATTAACAAAGAGATGTTTGTGTGGAGTTTTCTTATATATATATATATATATATATATATATATATATATATATATATATATATATATATATATATATATATATATATAAAAGCATGTTCTTTTTTCTATTGTTGCGACTTCAATGAAGATCAGATCACATCTACCACCAGCCGATGCTGGAACCAGATCCTTCTCAAGGATTCTGCATACCGGTAGTCAAAGTTGTACGTATTAGCTTGAGTGTGTTGCTGGCTGTTTCTCTGCAGGGCATGTACACGGGGCTGTTCACTGAGGAGGAGTTTCGCTCGCTGGGCATTATGGCACCGTTTGTGGTGGATGAAGTTTTCATTCAGGTGGACCGCGGCTTCTTCAGTAAAAATCTGGAATTCCTCAAGGAGCTTTGCTACAGCAGCAGAAAAATGGAAATCATGGCTCGGATCCTGCTAGACCCAGCTGTTTTGGGGTGAAGTTGTTACTAACTGAACACTAATTGTCCAGGAAAAGAAAATACAATGTCCGTATGTTTTACTTAACCCAGGGGTCGGCAGTCCTGCATGCTTTCGTTGTTTCCCTGCTTCAACACACTCTGATACAAATGGCTGTGTCATTAGCAGACTTGTGCAGACCTGGATGACAAGCTGATTATGACCTTTTAATCAGGTGTGTGTGGAAATAGGGAAACATCTAAGACATGCAGGACACTGTCCCTCAAGGACCGAGTTTTGACACCCCTGCTTTAGAACATGCAGCACTGTGGCTCTTTAGGACCAACTTTGCCGACACCAGACTTAAAGGAGCTTGAGGCCGGATTGTGGCAGGATTTATGAAAAAAATCTGTATACATTTTAAGTTTTCTAGTAATAATGTCAGATGAAGCATTCCAAACCCAAAAGAATGAGCCCTCTAGTGTATCTCTCCTTTGCCTTGAACAGGCTGTGTGCTGCAAAATGTGCTGCAATTCGGTCCCGAATTTCCCGCGCTGTCCTGCGGATGTGACGTCACATGACGCTGCATGCACGGGATTCTCCCCGTTCTCCCGTGCCGGCTTCACTGTTGGCTGCAGTACCCCCAACGGCCGTCGTGGTGAAGGGTGGCGCTAGAGAGTCTCATTTCTTAAAAGGAGCCTCAAGCTCCTTTAACCAACCATTTCAGTAAAGGCAGTTTAATTAAAACTTTTTTTTTTTTTTAAATCCAACAAATATTGTTTGCTGCAACACCACAGAGCTTAAGAGTTTATTAGTGTAGAAAAATATTACTTTTCTCTCAACTGGATTTAACCAAACTTTGATTTTACTAGGCTTGAACTGACTGGTTGAAGTCAACCAGAATACACATCTCATCAGCTGGCAAATATCTTTTTAAAAGTGACTGTCCCCTTCCAAAATGGTTTCTACGACAGTGACCAGATAGTTTAGTGTAACAATTATTGTCACAAACATTTTCAGCATTTTTGGGCATTACATCAGTAATATATTTTAAAAATGTAAAAGGTTGTGTGTGGTTTAAACGACGTTGGTTTTATGTATGTATTATTGTGTCATCGTGCTGCTTGGAGTCGCACAGTCCAGGTTCTCTTAGCAGCAAAAGCAGCCAATCAAAGGCAAAAAAAAGAGCCTTGTAAGGATTTTGAATCAAAGTTTTGCATTAAAGGAGGAAATTAAGTAATCCAATTTATATGGCGGAAGTTTCAGTCGACAAAGGTTCTTTGCAGCCATTCCAGCTCATAGTGTTTATGTTTGCTGATAGTCCTGTGGAGACCTGGAACCAGACAACACTCAGTCAGGTGGGACGCCTCCTCTTCTTCCTGCCAGTTGACATACTGCAGCAGATTCCAATGGTAGGTCTTCTATCATTTTTTTCTTTTTTTTTTTACATTTTTAACTTCATTTGGTCTGAAAATGTCAATTGCTCTGGACAATTTGATTGACAAACTGATTTTACAACATGGTGTAATTTTGTGATTGGAACTTGAGCCCAGGCCAGGTTACGCCCCTGAAGGCTGTAAGAAATCCCCCTGGTGTCAGTTTTCTGGTGTGTGTCAGGCGAGGGAAGTTGCTGATTTCCTGTATGGCATGCATCCGTTTATTGTTTTTGTTTCTTCTGTTCCCTTAGGAGCTGATGTCAGTGGGGCGTATAGAGAAGTTGTTCATGAGCCATCGTGAGTGGGAACGTGGAGATGTGGGAGCCCTCTGTGCAGACGGGAATGACAGGAAGACGGCTTTTGAAAAACAGCAGTATGTTCTGCAGTTTTTCCTGGGTTTCCTCAGAATGTATCCTCAGTCACGTAAGCATTACTTTGGTTTGTATTATCACTGAAATAAGGTTGTGGTGTTCACTAAAAGTATGCAGTGCTTGAGAAATTAAGCCACATATCTGAGGAACCTTTAACTGGACAATCAAAGGAAAAATTGCATATTTTATGAAATAAACTACAGCCAGGATAAATGGGTAGCATGACTTTGTCCAGATATAAGTAAAATCTATAGATCACATCTCACAAACAAAACTTGTTGCACATTATAACATAATTTAACAGGCTTCAATTATGTGTAGAGCTATTTCTTTATGCAAGATTTTTCAGGAATCTGATGTTGCCAGACAACCAACTTTTCCCTTCAATTTGGGACAACTCCTATAAAATATAAAACTAACTTAAAAAGTTTTGATATTCAAAGGACATTAAAAGTTATATTTCAGTTCAGAGTAGAACATTTTGATTCACTGCTGTGAAAAAACACATTTATATTGTGTTATGATGGAGTGATAGTCCAAACCAGACTATCCCATAAATATGTTTTTCCATCTAACAATCATCTCGTCATATTTTGCTTCAAATCTTTGATATGGTTGTTTTAAATCTGTGTCTTGTGTAACGAATGTATAAAAAAAAAACCTCATATGAGGTTGAAGTAACGATACAATCTGTATTTAATTTCTCGGGCACAAATAGGAAGTCATGCAGCTGGCTGACTTGTAATTTTAAAGTTTAACAACAAAATGTTGTAAAAAAAAGGTTTACTTTTTGTCATTATAAATATTTATATGATGATGGTGACTCCGGCTTTGTCTGCCTCATATCACAGCGACTCCCATGGTTCCTACCTGTGAAGTCCTGCAGACGACGTCTCCCTCTGCATGGACCTCCAACAGTCTAACCAGCATGTCTCCGTCTGCTTTCTCCAACTGTCTGGAGCTGATGGGCCATGACCCGTTCCTTGCATCCTACCAACGAAGTGCGGTGCTCAGCAGAGTCAAAAAGGTTGGTTTCATGTGTAACGTACTCCATCTAACTACTCCTAACCTGTGTTCATTTGAAGCTGCGTGTTGCAGTTGTCTCTAAAGAGGTTGGACTTTAACACTGTATTTATACTTTGTCTTTTACCGGACCACCCCGACTTCATGTTCATGTATGAAGATGTATGGCCCTGTCTCTTCCTTCTCCCAGTCTCTGATTGCTCAGCTGGGTAGAATAGCGACAGAGCTGTCACCAGAGGAGCTGAGCGCTCTTCCACTGACGGAGCGGAGGAGCATCGGTGCTATGGGAGCTGTCAGCACCTGGAGCAACAGACAGGTAACTTGTTTGGTTTTTCCCCATTGATGATTCCTTTGAAAAGTGCATTTCCTATTTCTTTTCCAGTATTTTTACCATCCAAGGAAGAATAGATTAAATATTAAAAACACCTCTCAGTATAACCTAACAGAATTCAACAGCAGCAGAAATCAAACTGGGCAGCACGGTGGGTTGGTGGTTAGTACTGTTGCCTCACAGCAATAAGGTTATTGTGTGGCTTTTCTCCGGCTTCCTCCCACAGTCCAAAAACGTGCATGTTTGGTCAATTGATGATTCTAAATTGCTCGTAGGTGTGTGAGCGTGCATGGTTGTTTGTCTGTAGATGTAACCCTGCGATAGACTGCTGATCTGACCAGGGTGTAGCCCTGTAATGAGCTGGGAGTAGGGTTGCCACCTTTCAGAAATAGAAATAAGGGACGCCCTGATTTCAGCAGCGCAGGAGCCAAAAGAAAAAAGCCCCCAAAACTTCTAAACTGAATAAAAATGTGTTTATTTTTATATAAAATTTTTATATAAAAAAACAAAATGCTTTGATTTCAAGTTTAAAGTGCTTTAATAGCATTGAACTTGCATGACTGTACAGACAGCCAACCATACTAGCAACTGAAATAGCCTCCTATGCTACGTATGTCCACATCAGCCCAGATGTATAATATAGCCTACAGGTGAAGAATATGGTGTAAAAGTTAATTTATTTCAATAATCCAACTAGAATATGGTGTAAAAGTTAATATATTTCAATAATTCAACTAGAATATGGTGTAAAAGTTAATTTATTTCAATAATTCAACTATAATATGGTGTAAAAGTTAATTTATTTCAATAATTCAACTAGAATATGGTGTAAAAGTTAACTTATTTCAATAATTCAACTAGAATATGGTGTAAAAGTTAACTTATTTCAATAATTCAACTAGAATATGGTGTAAAGGTTCATTTATTTCAATAATTCCACTAGAATATGGTGTAAAAGTTAATGAAAATACGGTACAAATCGCGTCCCGTATTAGTTCAATACGGGACGCAACATTTTTTTCTCAAATAAAGGACAATTCCGTATTTTACGGGATGGGTGGCAACCCTAGCTGGGAGAGACTCCAGCTGAGACTCCAGCTGACAGGAGTAAGCAAGATACTAAAAATATCATTAAATGAAATAAAAAGTTTCCAAAATAATATTAAAAAGGTTCTTTTTGTACGGTTGTTGTTGTTTTATATTAAACTGAGTGCGTTTCTAAAGTCTGCATCATAACTCTTGTCATCCCAGCTGGCTGCACTGTTTACGTCCGTCTTAAACTCCACCAAGCAGAATCCCAGCCAACTGGACTCCAGCACACTGGTGGCTCTGGGATACATTGTATGTGGAGCTAAAACAACAGAGATCATGTCTTTTAATAACGTTGAGTTCAGGTGAGGAAGTTTACCACACACGCCAGTAAAAAAAAGAGGCCCAGCTTGACACTAGTAACTTTGTTGTGCTGTGTCGCCCCCTGGTGGCTGCAGTAAGGCGGTGCTCTGGCTGGGTCAGCTGAGGCTGTCCTGCTCAGAGGAGCAGCTTCTGGCTCTGGTGGGGCTTCTCAGCCACAGCCTTGCTTTTGGACCCATGAGCTCATGGGGTACTGATGTGTTCGCTGAAGTCGGAGTGCTGGCAGGTATTGTGCATTCACTATGTTTTAGGAGAGCTGCTTTCACCGATCATTGCTATGTGTGCTCACAAATTGAAATACCTTCAGATACCGTGGTAAACTTCACTCTCTCTTGTTTCACAGCTGGCCTCCCAGATATGGCGATGTCAGCTCTGGTGAAAGAGCAAATTGAAGGTATCACACCTATGGCTATCTCAATGATACCACCTGAAAAGCTTGCTGTAAGTCAAATTATGAATTAGCAATTCATTCAATATTTTACATTAGCTTAGATGAAGAAGGAAAAAACTAATATATAGATATAAATATGTTATTATGTGCTGTTTTTCCTACATTCATTGTGACATCTCTTTATTGTGTTTTACACCTTTTGTTCTTTGATTTCCCCATCTGTCACGATCTACTTTTCTTTTTTTTCTCCAAGGTGACATTTCACCAGAGACAGATCAACATGTTCTCCTATGAGCAGGCCGCAGCGGTAACTCAACAGCAGCTCCTTGCTCTCTCTGATGTCCAGAGAACAGCTCTGGCTATGGTACTGACTCCCTGGGAGAACAGGCCTGTAGACTTTAGAGGTAAAACAGGACAATATTTGAGACTGTGTTCTACTGATAATTGTAAATACTGTTTAATACTTTTATTTTTAACTTAATTTGTTGAACAGATTGACTGATTTTACAATATGTTGTAATTTTGTGATTGGGGCTTGATCCCAGTATTGTTTAACATTCTGTATTTGTTCATAGCCAACATAATTAAAAAAAGAAAATGAAAAATGTGCTTTATTAACAAAATGTTCCTGTAACTTTTATGTATCTTTTAATTTTCCTTTTTGCATTATTGTGAACAAATATAAACAAACCAAAGAAATATGATACTCCTTTTTCCCCTTAAAATTGCTTTTTTTTTAGTTTTTCAAAAACATAATTATAATTTTTTTTTTCTATCAAAATCCAAATGTCTGTGTTGACATCAGTCTGTGTGAGAGAGTCCTGGGTATGATAAAGTCTATATTATCATATTATATATTAATTATTTATTATTTCAGCTCTTTCACTGTACCACTGGATGTCACTAAAAACCTGGTGTTTTTCATGTATACTGGGGTTGCAGAGGGGCGGAGAATTTCTGGAAATTTTTAAAGAAATTTAAACATTCACACTTGGAAACTCTCTGAAGGAATTAAAGAGGATTAAATGGGAAATTATGGAAAATTAAATAATCAACTTTTAAAGTTTAGGCAATTTATCATAAAAAATGAACAGAAAATAACTGAACAGACCAAAAGTCCTCAGTCAGTATCTTAAAGCAAAGTATAACCTTCATTCTTGCATGATGACCAAAACGTGGCCAGAATGAGGCAGAAGCATCATAGCTCCAATTGTGGTAGTTAACGCATATCTGGCATATCTAATTTGCAGGGTAGCTATAATGTATAAGATACATTATGTTTTTGTTAACTTAACTTTAATTCCATGGATACAGTAGCACCTGTGTCCAACTGGACTCACAACATTCTGACCAGCACTTATCCAGCTGTACCCTCCTATGTGATTTCTGTATCATCATCAAGCCCTACTTGACTGGGTGTATTCCTAGAATTTAAATGGTTTGGCTTTACTTGTTCTGGTCCAGCATATTCTACAAACGATCTGTGCATGTGATTGAGAAATACCGTTGTGCAGGCAGTGTGGCTTCAACAGCTCTGCAGAGTGCACTCCGTGAACATCCAGGAATATTTAGGGTTGAAAATAAACCATATTTCCTTTAGATCTGATTGTTTTAAAGATGTATTTCAATTAAATTTAAGTTGAACGGCATTGCTTATCTTGAAAATCTTCAAAGTTTGTTTATTTCCATATATATCCATTTGTTTCAATAATTTCTGTGGAAAGTTTCCATTTTTAAAAATCCCCAGTTTCATGAAACACAGGAAAAGATGTAAAAATTCCTTTGTGCAGGCACAGGCTTGAGAGTGTGTGTGTGTGTGTGTCGTGTTGATGGTGAGTGAATGTTGCAAGGGAGGGTGGGTGGGGGGGGTGGGGTGAGGTTTTAATTTAGGACGCATCGTCAGTAGTGTTCCTCCAGGTCATGGGGTGTTTCGGCCACACTATACACCCTCTCCAGAGGTGGCCAGCTCAGGGTGATCAGCCCTAAACTTGCGTCAATCCAAACTCGCCCTGAGAGTGACTGACATCTCAAGGGACTCTGCATGGCAGGGGCATCCTTTTCCCTGAGTCAGGCCTAGGCTGACCGCATACCTTCTGGTTGGCTACTTTGGGGCCCAGCTTGGATCTTTCCTCCTCATAAACAGCCACTGGCTGCTTCTTTCGGCTGCTTCCGATGCAGCTTTGATGGCTGAGCGTAGGCTTTGGCCCCTGATTCCCAGGTCTGCAAACAGTTTGGTGGTAGATTTTGCTACAAACCCTCTGCACCCCACCTCCACTGGGCGGACTTCGGTGTTCCAGCCACGATGTTGTGCTTCAGCAGCGAGATCAGCATAGCGTAGATGTTTTCGCTCATAAGCCTCATCCACTGCGTCCTCCCAGGGTACAGTTAGCTCAACGATGTACACCTTTTTTTGTGAGGGGGACCAGAGAACCAAGTCAGGTCTCAGGGTGGTTGTAGCAATCTCTGTGGGAAACACCAGCTGTCGGCCAACATCAGCCAGCATCTTCCAGTCGCGGGCCAACCGTAGCTGGCCTCGCTCAGATGGTGTTGAGTAGCTCCTGGTAACCTTTGCCCCCTCACGGACAAAGGTAGTTGTCTGATGGTGTTTGGGTGCTGATGTCGATAGGGAGTTGGTGGCAGCTCGTTTGTCCTCCAGGGTAGATGCCAAGATCTTCAGGACTTGGTTGTGACGCCACGTGTAGCGTCCTTGGGTGAGACTGGTTTTGCACCCTGAGAGAATGTGCCTGAGGGTGGCTGGCGTGGAACACAGGGCACACCCTGGGTCTTCACCGTACCACTGGTGAAGGTTAGCTGGCGTTGGAAGCACGTCATAAGTAGCTCTGATTATGAAGCTCAAATTCCTTGCTTCCATGGCCCACATGTCCTTCCAGCTGATCT
The DNA here is from genome assembly GCF_033807715.1 of Cololabis saira. NCBI lineage: Eukaryota > Metazoa > Chordata > Actinopteri > Beloniformes > Belonidae > Cololabis > Cololabis saira. The sequence goes on along the minus strand of NC_084588.1, from coordinate 28,061,193 downwards.
TCTTCCTCTCCACATTGTCCCATCGTGTCCACTGCCCCTGTTTGGCAAGAGAGACTGACTTGGCCCATCTTCCAGCCCTCTCCTGGTGGCGTACTTCCTCCACCACCAACTTCCTCCGTTCTGGTGCTGCGGCCTTACTCCAAGCCGGGCGACTAGCTATTAGTCCAAAACCCCCTCTTCCCTGCTGAACATATCCCACAATGTCAGCATGTTTGAGGGCTGCTGTTGCTTCCTCCACTGCTTTGGCTGGTGTCCATTTGCGCCCGGTGGCCAGGGTCGGTGCGCTGTTGCTCACCACTAAGTCCCTGGATTCATTCAGCGTCATCTGGAGTCTTGTTTTAACACACTTGAACTCTTCTGTGAGACTGGTGAGGGGCAGCTTGAGGATGCCATCTCCGTAGAGGCCTATGGTGGTAAGGCAACGTGGAACTCCTAGCCACTTCTTGATGTAGCCTGTGACTCCTCTTTCCAACTTCTCTACGGTTGAGATTGGGACCTCATACACTGCGAGCGGCCACAGCATCCGTGGTAAGAGTCCAAACTGCAGGCACCAGGCCTTTAACTTTCCAGGTAGCTGTGTTTTGTCAATGGACAGCAGGCCACTGCTGATGTCTTTCCGCAGTTGTTGCACCTGGTCTTTGTCCTTCAGGCTTGCATCATACCACCTGCCAAGGCTTTTTACTGGCTGCTCAGACACTGTTGGGATTGGGTCTTCGCCGATGAAGAATTTCAGGTCAGAGAGCACTCCCTTCACAATTGAGATGCTTCGTGACTTGGATGGTTTGATCTTCATACGGGCCCAACTGATGTTCTCTTCCAGTTTCCTGAGCAACCTCCTGGTGCATGGGATGGTGGTGGTCAACGTTGTGATGTCGTCCATGTAAGCTCTGAGTGGAGGGAGACGCTGACCAGAGTCAACCCGCTGTCCACCTACAACCCATTTTGAGGCCCGGATGATGACTTCCATTGCCATCGTGAATGCCAGGGGTGAGATAGTGCATCCTGCCATGATGCCTACTTCCAGGCACTGCCAAGAGGTGGTAAAGTCAGAGGTGGTAAAACAGAACTGCATGTCTCGGAAGTAGGTTTTTACAAGGGCTGTGATGGTGTCCGGTATGTGGAAGAAGTCAAAGGCAGACCACAGGAGTTCATGGGGCACAGAGCCAAAGGCATTGGCAAGGTCCAGAAAGACTACATGGAGGTCCCTTCTCTCCACTTTTGCCATTTGGATCTGGTGCCAGATCATGCTGGAGTGTTCTGAGCACCCTGAGAATCCTGATATTCCTGCTTTTTGTACGGATATATCAATGTATTCGTTTCTTTTGAGATACTCGGCCATTCTCTGTGCAATGATGCTAAAGAAGACTTTGCCCTCAACGTTCAGCAGGGAGATTGGGCGGAATTGGCTGATGTTGACTGCATCCTTCTCCTTTGGGATGAGGACTCCCCCTGCCCTGCGCCACGTTTTAGGAATCATCTTCTTCTGCCATGCTGTTCTCATGAGTCTCCAGAGAAACCTCAGGACGTCTGGTGCGTTCTTATACACCTTGTATGGCACTCCGTTTGGGCCCGGAGCTGATGCCGTTCTTGCTCGACGCACTGTGTTTTCCACCTCTTTCCAGGTTGGAGGGCTGGTCAGCATGTGGTGTTTTGGGGGGTTAATTGGTGGGATATCTGAGGGAATGGTCAGCTGTTCATACCGCCTTGGGTCAGAATGTGTTGTCTTCAAGTGATCTTCCAGGTCTCTCTTAGTTGTTTTTAGAGCTCCGCTTTTTTCCTTTGTGAAGATACTTTTAAGGAACTTGAAGGGATCTTTATAGAACCGTGTTCTAGTTTGTTCTTTCTTTCTTCTACGTTTCCGGAGGTTCTCTGCTCTGCGGAGGGATGCCAGTCGTGATTTTATGTCAACTTGAAGTGCATTTATGCCTTCCCTTTCCAGTCCAGAGGCTTTTTTCCACAGTTTCCGGAGTTGTCTTCTTTCTAGGACAAGGCGCTGGATCTCCTGTTGCCTCCTGGAAACTGGTGCGGTTGGAACATCTTTCCTACTTTTCCTTTCTTGCACTCCAAAGCGTTCTGCCCCATATTGGTAGATGATATCCCCCATTCCCTCCAACTTCTTTTCCAATGTCCCTTTAAGTTGCTCAAGTGACAGGGTCAGGTCAGTATTGATAGTTTCCCACAGCTTCTTATCCATGGCACCAGGCCATTTCACGTGCAGTCTATGCCCTGCTAGTCTCTTTTCAACTGCAGGTCTAGGAGGTTGGGTCGGTTCTACCGCTGTTGTTATGCCGTCTGTGCTTGCTTCCTCCATGACAGTGGTGCTGATGTACTGCAAGCTATGGTTTGCGTCCAGTTGCTGTACTTCATTCGACTGACTTGATTCCTTTCGCAAAAAGAAATCAACGCGAGGCCTCTGTCTCTCTTCTGTCAAACACAGGAGGGTACAAAGCTGTACCCTCCTATGTGATTTCTGTATCATCATCAAGCCCTACTTGACTGGGTGTATTCCTAGAATTTAAATGGTTTGGCTTTACTTGTTCTGGTCCAGCATATTCTACAAACGATCTGTGCATGTGATTGAGAAATACCGTTGTGCAGGCAGTGTGGCTTCAACAGCTCTGCAGAGTGCACTCCGTGAACATCCAGGAATATTTAGGGTTGAAAATAAACCATATTTCCTTTAGATCTGATTGTTTTAAAGATGTATTTCAATTAAATTTAAGTTGAACGGCATTGCTTATCTTGAAAATCTTCAAAGTTTGTTTATTTCCATATATATCCATTTGTTTCAATAATTTCTGTGGAAAGTTTCCATTTTTAAAAATCCCCAGAATTTGATACGGTCTTACAGTTCATATAAACAGAGGTTTTGATTGTATTCTTTTTTTCTTCTTCATACACTTAAAATCATTGAGAAGATGCAATGTGCAACACTTTGCTTTAATTTGTTTAATACACAACTACTAATGAGTCTGAAGAATATGTTATTCCAGTGGAAGATGTTTTGTGATTATATCCAAAGTAAGATGAAGAAGTGTATTTTTTACAGCCCTAACTTTGTGCTGGTATCACTGTGCTCCTGTAGGGAGGTCACCGGGGCTGATGCTGAGCCACAGTCCTCTGTGTCTCTCACTGGGACTGCTGATACTGCTGGCCATCCTGTCCTGCTCTGACACATGACCCCGCTCACCCCGGATGGATCAGGAGGTCTCATTCATCTGTGCAATACCGTACTGCTATGCAATACCTCTGGATTTCTATCAATCGCATTTATTGAGATTCTAATCTGTTTTGTGCAAAAATGACTTTCACAAATATAAGAGGCAGTGAAGGTTAACTGAATAATTAAAGATAAAATTAAATTTTAAGCAAAAAATCTGACTTATTTTCTTTGTATGTGTCTAATTATTTATTGTATAAATCCATGTGAACCCCTCCTGTCCCACTCTATCCTTCTCAGGGATGTGAAGCCATACCCAGAATGGTAACCTAAATAAAGGTTCAGATATAGCTATGAAAACAATACATATATTTATATAGATTACTTCTGTTGCAGACCTATAGTTATATATTTATGTGAGACAAAACATTTTCTAGAAGTTGTGTTTACTCTCTATCAAAGGTTACCTCAATAAGGTACAAAATTCTTAGCAAAACCTGATTGTATTAGCACTGATTAACTTCAGTTCTTTGTTGCTGTGAATTTTGTATTGTTGTGAACACTGTACGGTGTGATTAATATGGACTTACATTATTAATTAAACCAATCTGTCTCTGATGGCTTTTGTTTAGTTATTTATTTGATTCATTTATTACCTTTTAGGATTTACACTTTCCTCACACTCCTTTCACTTCCATGCTTCATGAGGGATTCTTATACCTCTTATTGCCATTCCATATTGGTGCAATTACTAATGGGCAAATAATTTGTGTTTCTCAGTATTATAATCTTCTAGGATTATATATTTACTTCCCTTTTACTACCCCACTAAATAAAGAATAAATAATTTAAATAAATAATAAAATAATAATAATTTAAAGTTCTTATATATATATCTAACAAGCAATAGTGATTCCAATATCACTGTTGTGAATTCTGATAATTTATTATAGGTCTAATTTAACTGATGAAAAAAAAAAGAACAGATTTTGCACCTGAAATGTGCTATAAATTCAGATCTTTCTTCAGTTAAATTCGTAAAAATACTCATGTTTGGGACAGATTATTTTGAAATCAAGTACATTTCTAGGAATATTAGGAATGAAAAATGTAATCTATTCAGAATTATTTTTTATTATTGATTGATTCTTTCTTGTGAAAAGTAATTCATACTATACTTGACACAACCACTACATTTCTGCCCGTTTCCTGTCCAGGACCAGGAAACTGGCAGATATCATCTCTGCAGACCCCTCACACCCATGGATCTATTATATAACGCTCACACCCAGGACACAGTCTGTTTGAACTCCTCCCCTCTGGACGGCGCTACAGAGCTCTGTAGCCAAAACCTCCAGACTCAGAGACAGTAGCTGTTGCTCTGATGAACTCTCATCACTCATAGAGTCTCAGAGTAATCAATCAATCACTGTGCAATAATAATAATAATAATGATAATAATAATATAATAATACAATAATATGCTGTAACAATGCACCTTTCAATAACCATGTCTACCTCACACTGCTGGACCTTTCACTTTTTTTTATTGTATATATGTTAATAAGAGCTGTCATTTACCTATTTACTGTACAGTGAGCAAAAATAACCGAGTCAAATTCCCTGTCTTGTTTGACCTGACTTGGCCAAATAAACATGATTCGGAATCGGATTCTACATTTCAGTGTAGGCAACATCTGGGCTGCGTTTTCATTTGGATCAAATGTTATCAAATACTCTTTGACATGAATACCACGCTCTAATTACATAATAATAACTCCCTCTTTACCGAGTAACCTGACAGTACCGGTGCGTGTGATCATCACCACCATCAAGTCCAGAGCAGTTTTTTTTTTGTTTTTTTTTACTTTATTAGCAAATTTTGTTATACAAACACCAACAAGGTATACAATAGTGTGGAACAGCACATACAATGATGGAGTAAATTATAAAAATAATAATCATAATAATAATAAAGATGAGTAAGTAAATAAATAGAGAATAAAATAAATACATAAATAAATAAAACAGGAGAATAAAACAGGTATGAGGAATAGAATCAGATGCATAGAAATCAATAAGGAATGGTCAAGACAGTTATAAATAAAAGGTTAGTCAGAGGATGCAGGGAAAAACTTTTCATAGTTGATTAAAAATATATTGCTTTTTTTGTTGTTTATCAAATAAAGAGATTTAATGAGAGAATTTAATTCTAGTAGAAAAGGGGCAAATTTAGGAGTAGCACCAGCAAAATTTGTTTGTGAATAAAGAATTTAGCGTAAATAATGATAAAATTCAATAGGTGTTCAAGGGCAAGGACTTTAGGATTTTTTTCATTGTGCACTTCGAGAAAAAAGTCGAAATGTCGCGATTTATGTTGAAGTATAATTTCGGGAAAAAAGTCGAAATGTTGAGAAAAAAGTCGAAATGTCGAGATTAAGGTTGAAGTACAATTTCGAAAAAAAAAAGTTTCGTGAATAAAGTTGAAATGTTGAGAAAAAAGGCTAAATTTCGACTTTATTCACGAAATTTTGACTTTATTCTTGAAATTGTATTTCAACATTAATCTCGACATTTCGACTTTTTTCTCGAAGGGCACAACAAAAAAAAATCTTCCCCTCTCAAATATGTTTTCTACTCCATGGCCCATGTGTACTATGACTAGTTGCCTATAAGGATTGTAATGGTGCAAAAAGTCAAACTTCAGAGGCATGTTATCATTTATCCTAACCTTTATTGGAATGTACATCCAAGTTTAGTTGCAGGAATCTGAGGGAACGGATATAACTGGACAAGAACATCTGTGCCACAACCACAACCAAAATGTTTGTTTTTAAAATGTAAGTAGTAAAAAGTACAGATAATTGCGTGAAAATGTAAGGAGTAAAAGTAAAAAGTCGTCTGAAAAATAATTACTCCAGTGCAGTATAGATAACCAAAATGTCTACTTAAGTAAGGTAACGAAGTATTTGTACTTTGTTACTTGACACCTCTGATAATAATAATATTATTCTGAAGTTATTATTATTATTTTTTTTTTAAACTTTATTTAAAATAATTATCACAAAACAGTATACAAGAACAGTATACAAATAAAAAACATAACATGTGCCAGGGGTGATGTTTGTTATTCAAGAAGATTAAACATATAATACAAGTCTACGGTTTTAATAGCCTTTTCATTTGTTGATTTTAGGATTAATTTCAAGTAAAGTTCAATTTCTTTCTGGAAAACAAAAAAACAAGGGTTTTTTTCTTTGAACATTTACTCTTATGAATATGAAATTTGGCAAGAAATAAAAACAAATTTATTAAAAAGTAACATTTTCCTTCTTTCTTAGGGAAACAATGGAAACCAAAAACAACATTTTCCCAATGTAAATTAAAATCTATAGCAAAAGAGTCAATAATAAATTTGCTAATATCTGCCCATAGTTTTTTCGAATGAGAGCAAAGCCAGAATAAATGAACAACTGTTTCTGGATGTACATTACAGAAGGAACTATTTGTATTAATGTCCTATTTAAATTTCTGCATGTAATGGTTAGCAGGATAATATTTATGTATGATTTTGTAGGAGACCTCCTTAACCTTATTTGTGATTAAAAATTTGTTAGGAAGCATCCAAGTTTTTTTCCAATCAATATGATCTGTGAAACGATTCCAATAAACAGTAATATTAGGGGTAGCAACAATATCTTTTTGAAATAAGGCACGTACCCTTTTATTATTATTCTTTTGGGTCAGTGAAAAACATATTTTACCTATTGGAGAGTCAGTTGAGAATGTACGACGGAGTATTAGGGCCAAACTTAGACAAAAAAAAAGGAAATTACGAGAATAAAGTCATAATGTTGCGAACATAAAGTCGTAATAGAATAAAGTCGTAATATTACGAGGATAAAGTCGTAACATTACGAGAATAAAGTCATAATTTATGAGAATAAAGTCGTAATATTATGAGAATAAACTCGTAACATTACGAGAATAAAGTAATATGAGAATAAAGTCGTCATATTATGAGAATAAAGTCGTAATATTACGAGAATAAAGTCGTCATATTATGAGAATAAAGTCGTAATATTACGAGAATAAAGTCGTAATATTATGAGAATAAAGTCGTAATATTACGAGAATAAACTCGTAATATTATGATAAAAAAGTCGTAATTTATGTGAATAAAGTCGTAATATTACGAGAATAAAGTCGTCATATTATGAGAATAAAGTCGTAATATTACGAGGATAAAGTCGTAATATTACGAGGATAAAGTCGTAATATTATGAGAATAAAGTCGTAATATTACGAGAATAAAGTCGTAATATTATGATAATAAAGTCGCAATATTATGATAATAAAGTCGTAATATTACGAGAATAAAGTCGTCATATTACGAGAATAAAGTCGTAACATTACGAGAATAAAGTCGCAATTTATGTGAATAAAGTCGTAATATTACAAGAATAAAGTGTTAACTTATGAGAACTCTAACAGGAAGAGTGTGTTAAAATGTTGAATATTGAGCATCTTGTGAAGTTATATTTATATATTTATAATATATTTAATATTACGATTTTATTCTCGTAATATTAGGACTTTATTCTCATATTATTATGACTTTATTTTCGAAATTTCCTTCTTTTTTTTCTTAGTTTGGCCCTAATACTCCGTCGTGAGAATGGGACAGACACATTTCTAGAATAATATAATTGTGAAGTGGATCAGCTCCAGAGCGGCGGGGCCGCGAGATAAGGGCTGATGACGTCACGGAGGGGGACTCTCTCGCAACCGCGGCCGACTCACCGCGACTGAACACGACCCGACACGACCAGCGACATGGCGGACTGGGGTGAGACTCTAGCGTCGGGGGGGAAAACTAACACACTCCCGCTGGGTGTAGAATGTGTTTCACGGATCAGTGTACCGTGGAAGTGGTTATATGTGAGACTGGGCTCGAGTATTTGATGCTGTTTTGTGTTTTTCCCCCAGACGCCGAGAGCTTCGAGGCGGAGGAGCCGATTAAAGCCGCGCCGGTGGCGGACAAGTGGGAGGGCGAGGACGAGGACGACGAAGTCAAGGTGGGTGAGCGGGTTGGGACCGGGGATCGAGCTGGGACTGTTGGGGCTCTGCTGTGGATGTTATGGAGGGTCTCTGGGCGTCGAGGCACGGCGGGGAGAGGCTGGGGGAGGCCGGGCCCGCCGAGCCACGCTGCCCCGCTGCTGCCGCCCCGGCCTGGAGGCGGGAGACCCGGGGACCCGGGGGGGGGGGAGGCGGGAACTGGAGCTGGTGGGTCTGTGTTCAGGACTCTGGGTATTTCTGATGGAAGTTAAACCTCTGAGGAGAGCTGTTAATGAAGTCCATTAATAACTGGTAGCTGCAAGCTAACCGGGCCAGTTAGCTAGCTCTCTCACACACACTCTCTCTATCTCTCTATCTGTCTTTCTCTCTCTCTGTCTTTCTCTCTTTCTCTCTCTCTGTCTTTCTCTCTCTTTCTCTCTCTATCTGTCTTTATCTGTCTTTTTCTCTCTCTATCTCAGTGGTCCTCAACCTTTTTTCAGTGATGTACCCCCTGTGAAATATTTTTTTTTTAGCCAAGGACCCCCTAACCAGCGCAAAGCACTTTTGGTTGTAAAAAAAAGACCTAAAACAGAGCACCGTGCCATCAACTGATTTATTAAAGATATAAATATTGCTGCTTCAACCACGACTCCATCGTTGATCCAAGTGATTGACAGGTGAAGCCAGGTGATTGACAGGTTAGTGGAAACATCCTGGTGTGGGAGATACTCTGTGGTTTTAGGATAATAAGTTGAATAGCCTACTCCTGAAGATAAAATTCATTTTTTTGAATTTAGACTTATATTTTCCTCAGTTATTTATGAAATATTTATTTTTAAAGAATTTTTGCATGGATGCTACTTTTTAAATATGTTTATTTTTGAAAATGTCACGTACCCCCTGGAGTGCCTTCACTACCCCCATTTGAGAACCACTGCTCTATCGGTCTCTCTCTTTCTGTCTCTCTATCCGTCTCTCCTGTCTCTGTCTCTCTGGACGGGTGTGACAGTTGTCCTGTATTCTGTAAACCTTGCTGCTCAGACGGGTTAGTGTGGTGAAGGCAGAGCACTGACTGCAACACTTCTCCCTCGTGCGTTTCCACTGAAGGACTAAAGTGCAGCGTCACTAGTTTCACTCCCACAGCTCCACATGCGGTTAGCCTGCTAGCCAGCTGTAGCCTCATACACCGGCTGATGACTCGACTCAAGAACCGGGCCCAGAACCTTCCGGTGTCACAACACGTGTGTGACAGTGTGCAGCTGCTGTACACGTGGTTCTAGTGTGATCGTTGACGTGGGGTTTCCTCCACAAACGTCAGGTGGCAGCTAAACAGAAAGAAGGTGCTGGTCCAGACCTCTCTTTCACTTTTTAGTCACATGTGGTGTCAAAACTACTAGCAGCTATTTAACACACAAATTAGTCGTCTATAGGAAGTAGGATTGGATCACTTTGAGGATTGTCACTTTCCTTCTTTGTGTTTTATTTCTCCAAGTGACATTTTTATTTTAGCTCTTAGCAGCATGACGTGGTGGTAATATATCCCATATGTCAAAGCCATGAGGGGATTTGTTTAAGTTGGGGTGATTCCCAGATATGGAGCTGTCACTTTATTTCTTTGTTTAACATATTGGACCTACTGTACTAGGTTTTCAAGACTCTAGCAACTTTGGATTAATCTGGATTTTTTGAGTGGGTGGGTACAGACACCAGAAATTATATCACAATGTACCCTACTGTGAAATATCTGGAGCTTTTATTTACATTCGTAGAGGCAGCTTCTACAATGAAAAGCAGCTGATGATCAAGGCATATTAATCCATTACCTTATTATGTAGTTCTTTATTTTTCTTGCTGTTGTTGCTGACACTGGAAATGTATGCTGTGAGGTCTTAGCTATCCATTGAGACCAAGAATATGCATATTTTCATTATAACTGTGGAGATATTGTTGATTTAATTTGGATAGGCCTGTTCAGGCAAACAGATGAAACTCAACATGTTAATTAGCTACTAAACAAACTAGATTCCACTGAATTGAAAGGGAGTTAATCTTCCATATTTAGTAAAAGCCCTGTTTTTTTTTTTTTTTTTGCTCCCCCTCCTTCGTTGGACCATCTTGCCTGGCATTGCATTGTAGAATGTGCCGCTGTTTTGTGTCCATGTTGGAAATGAAAACTGCAAATGAACATACTGTTCAGTATAAACGGTGTAATAAGATTGCGAATTCCAGAACCGCCACCGTTTTATTTTTTTTGTAGCTTATCTGTACTTTTTTGATCATGAACACAGTGTTAATAAGTTCTCCCAAAAACGATTTGGTGCTGGTTAGTCTGACTGTAATTCACTTTCCCACTGTTTGATGGTTCAACCCCGATGCCTCTGAGCCCAGAGATGTTTTTTTTTTTTTGCACAGTAAAACTTGAAGTGATATTGCTGAATCTCACTACATATTTTCGACAAAAGTTTTGCAAAGTGATCCTTTCCTCAGACAGTTAGATCTGCCATCGATGGATGATTGTTCAGATGATGCTGTATAGATACTGAGATAGATATACTTTTGTTATGTAATAAACTGTTCTTCTGGTTATTACAAACTACACGGTTCTACAAAGTAACACTATTTGACTTGAAGTGTTTTTAAGTTAAGTTTTTTTCTGCCTGTATCTGACAGATATTCAGATGAACCTTTAAAGATCTGACACAACATATGGCTTTTGGCATTCCCATTGGTGGAGGCTGCGTCAGGCCTGAATGGGTTAAATGTGTCCACCAAATGCATGTCTCCTTAAGCCTAATAACAATTCACAGCATTTATTAGGGGCTTTTTCTGATCTAGTTAAACTTTCTCACAAATATAGGCAGAATTTGTAAATCTTACCCACACTGTAAAGATTCTGTGACTTGACTCGAATATTTAGGATTTGTCCACCAAATAGTCACCAAAAAAACAACAGCTTGGGGTGAGCATACCTGGCCCACCCAGGTGGAATCAGTTTTAAATTTACAACAAGCGCTAATGAAGTACTCTCCTTGTCAGCACTTGTGAATGAGGTGTTTGTTGGTGTTTTTCTCAGACGCTGAAGTACTGGAGTTTTTAAAACAAAATGGAATTATTTGATTACTTACTTTACAGACATTAAACTAAGACCCCGTCCACACGTAGCCGGGTATTTTTAAAAACGAATATTTCCCCCCTCCGTTTATAAAAAAATTTGCATCCACACGTAACCAAAGATCTGCGTTTTCGACCACATTCATAAGCATTCTAACCTGTAGATCATCTGCGGCTCCGCGGAGGCTACGCCGTAGGGTACGCGGCGACGCGCAGCCCTACGGTGCCCGCGGCTACAGCCTCTGTGTCGGTGTAACGCAGTAAGCGGTGGTCAAGACCAGAGACCATTTATTTAATAGATAGCTTGGAGAACAGATGCTGGATCATCTGTATTTCTGTAGTGAACAAAAGTCGCACGTCAGAGCAGATTTGTTGTTGTTTTGGCGCATAATGTGACGTTCGAAAACGCAAAACTCCGGTTATGTGTGTCCACACGCATCTACATAAACGGAGTTTTCAAAAATCTTCACTTTGCCCGGAGTTTTTTTTAAAGCTTCGTTTATTTGCGTTTTCGTGTGGATGACAGGTCAAAACGTAGGAAAATATCTCCGGTTTAGCAGATATCCGCAGATATCCGGCTACGTGTGGACGGGGTCTAAGTACACCTAAGTTCTCTTTGTCCTGAATGCAAAAAAAAAAGGAAATCAAATCTTCGAACTTTTACAATTGATTCAATAGGCCTACTTCATATTTTTTTTTATTTAATGTTTTCCATTTTTATTTTTAAGACAAAAGTTATTTAAGCAAGGACTGCTTCTTGTGTACCAGGTATGATAAAATGACAACTTTTATTCACAGGACAACTGGGATGATGAGGAAGATGCAGAGGAGAAAAAAACAGAGGTGAAGAAAACAGGTATGTATGTAATTACTTTCTTATTAAAAAACATTGCTATTCCATTCTATTGTCGAAATGGTTCTGTTTCTGGAAATTAAAATGGTTAGTTACTCTGTTATTTTCATTTTCAGAGACGAAGGTTTCTGAAAAGAAAAGGTTGCTTGAAAAGATAAAGGAGAAAGAAAACCGGTTAAAGAAAAAGGAACAGGAGCTGGCAGAGCAGCAAGAAAAAGTGAGTGTTATTGCCTTAACAATTTTCTTCTGATGAAACAAGACTGTTGTCTTTTTTTTTTTTTTTTTTTTTAATTCATTTTAAATGAATGTTTTATTTCGGGTTTGTGTTCTTGCAGGAAGAGGAACTCACTCCTGAGGAGCAAGTTGCAGAGAAGTTAAGAGTGAAGAAATTACAGGAAGATGCAGACTTGGAGTTGGCAAAAGATGCTTTTGGTAAGACTACATCAGCCTGTCAATTGCGGGCGTGTGTATACGCTCTAGTAAACGTCCTTGAAGACATCTGCTCCAGTAGAGATAGTGGCAACATTTCAGTCGGTCTTAGTGGATCTCAGTGCTGCATTCGACATGGACGACCATAACTTCTTGATAGACCGGTTGAAGAACTGGGTGGGACTTTCTGCCACAGCACCAGCCTGGTTAGAGTCTTATCTAAAAGACAGGGACTATTTTGTGGTTTTGGGTAACTATAAAATAACGTGGAGTTCCTCCAGGTTCAATTCTGGGGCCTTTGTTGTTTAACATCTATATGCTCCCACTCACTCAAATGATGAAAAGAAACAAAATATGTTACCATAACTATGCAGATGACAAATCTATTTAACCATCTCACTAGGAGACTATAATCCAATTCAAACATTGATCAAATTAAAGAGTGGATGTGCTAGAATTTGGTTCATTTGAAGACAAAACAGAAATAATAGTGTTTGGAGCCAAGGCAAAAAAATTAAGTCAACATCTGGTTTAACCAGTAAAGCTAAAAACCAATAACCCAGCCAGAAATCTGGGATTGGTTCTGGACTCAGACCTGAATTTAAATAACCACATTGGGAAAGTAGTGAAGTCGGCCTATTATCACCTAAAGAACATGTCATGGATTGAAGGATTGATGTCTCATGTGTATTGGTATATCGGAAATAATGTTAGTTGCATAAGTTACTAGTTTTATTCTAAGATAGTTTTATTTCAAAATGATTTCAATCACTGCATAATATTTTCCATCAGAGTTCCATCAGAATAGGCTGTACTGCAGAGAGAAAGATATTTGTTTAGGACTTCAAGCCTGTTTTGGTTTTTCTGCTTCTTATTTTCCCAGCAGTTGATGCAAGTATTAATTTAGATGACTGATATATTATGGCATAAGAATGTAGCCCATTTTTATAACAAGAGCTACATTAATTGGTGTAGACAATAGCAATAACTTATTAAAACAGGAAAGCTTTTCATCTAATTTTCTGTACTGTAAGACTTCAAACTGTTTTTTTTTTTCTTTTTCTGTTTTTTATTTTCAGGTGTCAGCAGTACTTCAGACAGTGTCACCGGGATTGATGCCATGTGTCCATCTTCCAAAGAAGAATTCACAGAGTTCGAAAAATTGCTGAAAGAAAAGATATCCCAGTTTGAAAAATCTGTGCATTATTCAAGTTTTTTGGATTCATTGTTCCGGGAACTTTGTATTTCATGTAAGAAAAACATCTTTTGCACTGTAAAGTAACAATATTACCCTTAAAATTAGTATTGCTGTCTTTTGACTTTAACTAACCCTAACCAATAATGGCATTCCCTCTCTTTCCTGCAGTGGAAGTAGAGGACTTGAAGAAAGTCAGTAATTCCATCTCAGCCCTACTTACTGAAAAACAGAAACAAGAAAAAGTAAGTGACTTGATTTAAATAAAAAAAATAACTTTATATACAGTAGGGGGTGCTGTTTATCTAATCCAGTTAACCCAGTTTGTCTTCAAAGATAAAGTGTAAATGTGTAGTAATTTTTCTTTCTGTACTCAACTTAAAATATGATGAACATGCCAGTTTATCAGCTGGACAAAAGGAGATTTTGCATTGTTCTTGACATTCTTAATCATAGTTTTTCTTGAAATGTCACAGTAATTTAATACTGTTTTAAGTAACTTTTATTTGCCTTTGCAGCAAAACAAAGGAAAGAAGAAGAAGAAAGGGGTTGTACCTGGAGGTGGTTTGAAAGCACAGATGAGAGATGAGCTTGACTATGCAGCATTTGATGGTGGTTATGCCCAAGACTATGAGGACTTCATGTGACAGTGGCTCCACTACCACTGCCCCCTTTCCTACCCAACCCTCAGAAATACAGCTGTACCTTCTCATGCTGTCCAGTGCCATCCTGGAAAATCTGAACTGTGTGTTGCCCCATTCATTTTGCTTCAGTAACCAGAGGGACTATACCAGGAAGCATCCAGTCTCACCACTCTTAAAAGTCCTGACATATGGAATTGCCTTTTCTCTCTCATTCAGCCTCAACTCACACACAATCATGTGGAATCTGTTGTGTGACCCAGCTTCAACAGAAAATACATTATAACTGCTGTTGTCTGAGTTTTGCAGGGCTCCTTTTGTTTATTAAATGTTGCTCCTGTCAAAAAAAGCAGATCCAGTATTGCAGTTATAAATGTAGTGACATAGAAGCAAGGTTCTATGCAAATTCTTAAACCAGAATGTCATTTATATTTTATAGACCACACTTACCTGTGGATAGTCGTACAGAAAAGTGTGTATAGTCTCAATAACTTTGGTTGCCAAATGCAGAACAATTATTCAGTACATTATCCATCTTAATCTCTGGAACAGTTGCATTGTGGTTCATTTGAGACAGGTGCAACATGTAAGTAGTTTTAAAGAGAGCAAATGACATCCCTGTCAGATAAAGGGGGATAGAGTATAATAAATGCGACTTTCAAACCTCACAGCCATTCTCTTGATACATCTCTGGAATATCCTTGAAAGTAGAGCAAAAACATGCTTATAGGTATTTTTCATGCATGAAAAAAAATTTAACTTACTAATTTGATTTCTACTAAAGCAGAAATAGTATAGATCAGGCAAGTGGACTAACTTGCTATAACTGGTCTGTTAATTGTTGCTTCTGCAGGCTTGTATCAAGTGTGATGAGGAGCGGGGGCTTATGGGCTTCACCCACCATGTCTTCATATGGGCTTACAGTTGATTGAAAGGGGCATATTTCTCCTTTTTTTTTTTTCTTTTTTTTCTAGAAATGGATCAGTTTCAAAATGTTACATGGACAATTGGAGACATACAATGTTGAAGATAAAGCATCTGTTTTTTTTTCTTTTTTTTTTTAAAGCATTTAATTTAATAAATCACTGGTCTAAAGGACAAGTCGTTTTGACCCTTATTTACATCAAATAAAACATTTTAAATGGCTAGTATTTAAGGCCTGCACAATAAATACTGTATACCATACCATTTCAAGTGATTAACAGTTTGGTTTATTTATTTGTTTTTTTTATAAAGAAAAAAAAAAGTAGAGTTTGTCAACTCAAAACAACTTTGACATCAGCTTGTATAAAGGGACGGTTGTGTTGGGCGGGAGGGGACAAGATAAATACATTCTAGCACTCGCATGGCAGCACCTGTGTCCAACTGGACTCAGCAGTCTGACCAGCACTTATCCAGCTGGACCCTCCTATGTGAGTTCTTGCTTGTGTTCTCTCAGATTTTAAGTTGCTTTGGATAAAAGCGTCTGCTAAATGACAGTAGTAGTAGTAGTAGTAGTAGTAGTAGTAGCATAAAACAGCAGTGGTTAATGACTGCAGAATGCCCCAAGTGATAACAGAAAACTACAAACATTCAGCCAAGTGAAGAATACTCTTCTTGGGGTAGAAATGTTATTATTCATGTTTACAACAAAGAAAAGACTTGACAACAGCAAATACAAAATGTTCACAAGGTGCAGACAAAATGCCATGATTAAAAAAAGTGTAAAAATCATAATTAGACCTGGATAAAGATTATTTCAAATGTCAGATACTTCTGGAACACCACTCTTAGGACAGCTGAAACTGATAACAGCCTGTACCTGAATAAGAAAGAAAAAAAAAAAAAAGAAAGTCTAACAAAAGCTCAGAACAGTTCCTGAACCATGCAGAATACTATATCAACTGTAATGAGCTGGGCAAACACTGGGTCACTCGTATCTATCGACTATGTGTCAGGAGATAGAGTCGGGTATGGAATACGACTTTTCTCAAATGCAAAATGCACAGCACTTGGCAGTATAGATGAACAATGATCCAATACAGATTTCAAAGAAACACAAAGATCTAAAGGTGAAGAAATCAAATATTTGTGTGGCCTTGTGTATAACCTGATATGACTGAACTTCATTTCTTTTGCCAGAAACAACTATTGACAAAAACATCCATAAATAACAATTGAAGGCAGCTGCAGTAAGCTACTAACAAACTATCACAGAAGAATTTGCTCAATCGTGAGTGGTTGGTTTCAGACTTCCAGCTGCCATTGGTTGCAAATCATTTTTTTAACAATGTATTTAAGAATTGATTTAATCACTGTTGAGCAAATTATGCTTAGTTAGAGATTGACCCCTGAAAAAGAGGTCTTAATTAGGAAAGGTAGATTTCCTAACGCCTTTCTCCCATTTGGATTTTCACACACTCATGTTTAAGCTTACATTTGGCACTTTAAGCCCATATTCATTTTACAACTTTCATTTAAATACATTTTGATCAACAGTTTAAAAAGCAAAAGCTGTGTCAGTGTTCAATTGCTTTCCGACCTTACTGTAGGTTTTCAAATAGTTTCTATGTAGAAGCCTTGAACTAGGTGATATTTAGCTCCTGCCTTGTGTTCTTCGTTCAGGATTTCTGGTACTACGTTTACGGCTGCTGCGTAGTGCATTGGCTCTCTGCCGACGTCTGCCTTTTCTGCTTTCTCCTTGTCCGCCAGTTGTGATTGTCTGACCCTGAGGACTCTGTAGAGCTTGGAAGACACTCTGGCGTGTCACTTCACGGTCTCCACAAGTAAAAGTCAGTGCTACACCTTCATTGGTCTTCATGACTCGAGATGTGCCATCAGAAGTGCCATCAAAACAACGACCAAGTGCAATCTCTTTGGCTGTTCGGGGATCCTGGTCTGTCACAGTATAGATTCCGTAGTTATGGCCCAAAGGATCGAGAGGTGCCAGCATTGTGAACTCATTGGTGTCATTGTTGACAGCTAGAGGCAGGTGATTCACCAGATACTCTTGAAGCATCGAGTTCACATGGTCTCTCTTACAGCTTCCTTGTGGGATCACCTTCACCAGGCTACGATCAACACGGTCCTGATCATATAACATCCCACTGCACTTGAACTCCAGACACACAGCTGACACGTTTGCCTGATCCATGTCCCTGATGCTGCGAGTATCTCTTAGACCATAAAGCTGGCCTATTGTCTTAGGATGGGTGCCACCCATGTTGCGGGATCGTACATTGATCTCATGAGGGCTACTCATTTTGATCTTGATGTAACAGGCCCGGTACTCCATAGGCTTAGGCCACCAGCTCAGGTAATCCTCTGTCCAGCTCATGGGGTCATCTTCATTGAATGCCACCGTGTTGTAATCATATCGGTCGCCTTCCACTCTTGTGAAGCGGAAATGTGCTGCACTGAAAGGCGCCTCCTCACATTGTTTCAAGTTTTCAAATGCATAAACTGGTCCATTGCCTTCCTCAGCTGTGTTGGGACTTGGTTTTGCAACATTGATACTGAATGCTGTTTTCTTTACTCTTGGGTCCTCGTGGTCAGACCGTCTATAGTTCAGTTTTTGTAAGTAAGGCTGGGGAACGCCAATTTGGTTGGGATTAAATTTGGGAGCAGATGGAACAGCCTCCAGTTCCTCCCCTCCTAGGTTGGCCATCACATATGCAGAGTAAGCATCAGGTTTTTGTTCATCACAGAAGGCAGGAAGACAGGCTCCATTTGGTCCAGTGATGACACTATCAAATCGACCCCAGGCACGTGGGTTGGAGGAGTATCCAGGTGTTGGTTCCATGTTTATAAGACTGACAACAACTCCCCCCACTTGTTCGCTGGGCATAAAGCGTTCACTGCGGAAGGTCCTCACTTTCACGTAACACCTGCGGTTCTCTGGAACATCCAGGTTGAATAGGCGTCTTTCTCTGATCTCCATGTTACCGATCAAAAATGTTCTCTCTTCCCTTTTGCCTCTTTTTTTCTTGTCCAACTGCAGGCTACCCTCCTCTTCCCACAGGCCAGTTTCAGGATTCAGTGACCACAGCTTCATGGTGTTGAGGTGTTCTGACATTTGCACCTGAGCAGAATCTAGGAACACCTTCACTTGGCCTGCATTCAGGGGCTCGTTGTTTTCCTCACCTCTGAAGTCAACTGAAAACATGCCGTAGGTCCTCAGTGGCAGAGTGTCACCTTCATCTCCTATAAAATTGAGATCACTTTGGGCAGCAGCTGCTGTAGAAACATCTCTTGGGTCAAGAAAAGTCACACTTGCATTAACTTTACCAGTGAAGACTTCACCATTTTCTTTATAGAAGGAATGAGGAGGAATCTGGAGTTGAACCATTGCCTCCTGGCCCTCTACTTCTCCAAGCTCCAGTGTATTAGTTTCTAAGGGGTTTATGGTCACAGGAGCTTTCTTTCTTAGAAGCTTGATCTCATGGTAAACTGCTCCCCCATTGGTCTTAAATTGAAGGACCTTTGTGGTGTTGACAAATTTTTGCAAGTTGTCCACAAATGTTAGAACCAGCCTCTCAGTGTCTGGAGGGACCTGGATGGTGAAGGTACCTTTGTAGCCTGTGCGGCTAATTCGGACTCCATTCATAAAGATATGGCCAAACCTCATTGGCTCACCATTGTCTCCGGCAATGGCCCTACCATACACAATCGCCTTAGTGTCCACACATTTCTGACAGCCACATTCAGTCACCGCCATGGTGGACAGTTGGTAGCCCTGGCACGTCAGCTGCCTCTCTTCCATCTTTGTTACACCACAGCAGTAAGCCACCTTGTCTTTGCACCTTATGGTATTGTCCAGCAGTCCAGCACATGAACTAGAAGGGCACTTGCCCACATCATAGTAAAAGGAGTCTGTGCTGTTTTGGTAGCAATCATGAGGAAGGCGGATAAGGTGAGACTCAGGCTGGGGGCTGCATGAATGCTCATCTCTACCTGTTTTGAAGATGTATAAATAAAAATGAGGCTTTAGTTTTAAAACCACAGGATGGAAACCACTGATATCACCCATTGAACAAAGAGTCAAGACTCTTTGTTCAAAAGATATATTTGTATCACTTTATGAAGAACTCACCTATTATTTTGAGAGTGGCTGGTTTGGTCTTGATAGCCCCAGATGGGGCACTTGCTCTGCAGTAGTACTCTCCAACCTGCTCCGGATGTAGATCCTTCAACACCAGTGTGCTCTCAGTCTGCATCTCCATGAGACTATTATTATGAAACCTGTATAAGAAGAGAAAAAAATGCCATAGAAAACATGAAATATACAGTACTATTTGGCATAAAAGCGAGAAAAAAACCCCATTATGTCTTATACATCTTTTTATATCTGCACATATCTGTATGTCTGTTATATCTCTCACCACTGGTATTTATCTGGCTCTGGTGTTCCAGTGACTTTGCAGCAAAATGCAGCGCTTTGGCCCTCTTTCCGGACCTTGCTTTCAGGGTTGCTCAACACATAAAGTTTCTCTAACAAAAGAAAGAAAATAACAAGTTTGCTTTAATCTTCTCCACAACCTTAGTGTCAGTACAACTGCAGATTAAAATTGTTATTTTTTTTAATATTGATTCTACTCTACCGGCTCTTTTCAGTGTGACACTGAGAACTGATGTGCGTTCAGCGCTGTTTGGCACAATAACGCTATGGGTGGCGTGACCCTGCAGGCCAATTGTCAGGGTTGTGTTGCCATCAGGGCAGATACCAGGGATGCGGAAATGCCCATTGTGGTCTGTAATGGTAAGGAGTTTTCCTGCACGAAGGATGGTTGCCCCTTGAGCAATGAGACCACCAGCACTGCGTACAGACCCCAGCAGGATGTGTTCTTCACACATGCAGGCATCACAGTCAACATTCACTCTTCCCAGCACACAGTGCAGGGAACAATCTAAAGAATAAAGAAAACACAAACATTGGAGATTCTCTTCTTTACCTGTTGTGTCTCTTACATTACATGATGTTGTGCTCCTAAATTAAGGGAAATTAAACTCACCTGTATTTATGCATTCAGGTCCATTACATGGTTTCCCTTCTATTTTAGGTCCACTACAAAGTATTGATTGAGACTGGCAGCTTCGATGGCGAAGTTGCACTCCTACCTGGCCACAGAGGGCGGGGCATGGACTCCAGTCTGACCATGGCTTCCAAGTTCCCTGATTGTTCAAACTGCTAACTGAGGAGGCAAAAGAACATAAACAGTATTCAGATCATCACGAAGAAAAAGAAAGATAATTCGCAGGTTTGTAGGTGGTGGAGGTCCAAACCTTTGGGACACAGGAAACGGACTGCGTAGTTGGAGCAGTTGGATCCAGGACCTTGCTCTTCATTGATACACCAGAAGCCCACGGTTGGGTCTGCATGAACTGTCTCCCCAGTCTCACGTGCTGGAACCCACTCTGTGGTTCTGGCTTCGATTGCCCGTGGAGTCTCACACACTCGTGAATGGTAATAGAAGCGAATGGCTTCCAGCTGTTCATAGTCTCCACGGCCTCCCGGGTGATCAACATTAAACCATGTGGTCCACTCATAGTTGTCTAGAAACGTGTCGTTTACAGAAACAAACATGACCTGAAAAGTGGCTTACGTATTAAGTGATGATTATTCACAGTTAAGAACTGCAGGACTCGACTAGTAACTTTTGTGTTACAATGTTTTGTAAAATAAGTATGCATGGACTCAGAAAACACCAGACTTCATGATGCATGTTTTCATATCTCTTATATGTTGCTTTTTTGCATTATAGAGTACTTCAAACATTTACTTCACTTACTGAACTGAACGAATCCTGGTTGAGAAACAATAAACACAGATATCCACTGAATTGCGATTGAAGTAAGGTACGTTTTATCAAATAATTAGTAAGTAATATTTAATAATGTTAGGCTTACTTAAATGACTAAAAAAAACACTTTTTGAAACACTTTCAAGAATGAAAAAAATATTCTCAATTCTAATGTCCTGAAATCATGTCTTTCACCCATTCTTTTTAACTTGGTTTGAGTTTGTCAGTTGTAACAGAAAGAAGAGGCTTGTTGCTTGGTCATTGCGGACATTAACCAGGAAAGGACCCAAAATGACTGATAAGACGTTATCAGGGAGGAAAAATGCATGACTGTCTCACTGTTTCCGAAAGTATCTGGTCACATTTACACTTGACACAAAGATTTTGAATGTCTTTTCTTTAAGAGCAGTTCTAAAAAGCATATTTACATGCATTTCATTGGACTACACTTTTCCTGTATGGTGCATTGAGATTACTTGTTATAAATTAGTGCTATGGAAATAAAAGGACAATAGTTGATACAAGAGTGTGAATACATTTGTGAGAGGCCTACCTTGCACTGTGATGGCAAGGGTTGTGGTGATTCCCAGAAAGAGGAGAAGAGACCTCTGTGACATTCTAACAGTCTGCCCCCACATCTGATCCATAAGGTTCCCCTGGTATGATTCACTCCAGCAGCTCCACAGAAATGTTTCAGCAGCTGCAAAGAGTCCTGGTGGGAGAATTAAGTTCAAATATGTTCCAGGTTATCAATGATCAGCATATACTGCACACACAGGCACCAGAAAGAGAATACAGTTATACTTAAACTCTATTCCAGTAAATTCTGAGAAAGTGTATAGTTCATATCTGAAATTAAAATTGGGCCTGTAGTTATGTGCTCCATGCTTTATGACTGAGATTTTAGGGTGATAAAATATAGTTGGACAACAGCTGTACTCTCAGATTACACATCTGCGTTAGCCATCAGATTCGTCAAGGGAGCAGTCAAACATTTCTGCATCTACTGGAACCACTGTCCACTCAGTCCAAACACTCCCACACAAACAGGGACGGCATTTAGCGACTTGAAATGAGTAAAAAGCTGTTCAAGTCAAGTTACTTTGCCACTTTAATGTTTAAACTGAAAGAACACCAAGGATATCGATAATCATCCGATAATCCGATAAAGTATATTAGGAAGAGTAAAAGCAAAATAAATGAGAAAACTGAGAGAAAAAAGTACATACATTTTTATGAAAATTTCCTTTTTAAACACATGACATTAAAGGTTAAAGCAGTTCACCTTTTTTGCCTTTATCATTTACAATTTGTGATATTTTGTAAACAATGTTAACTGCATAGATCACAGATTGATAGAGACACACAAATGTATGTACAGGGCCATTCTTACCGCCGTCTTGAGTGCCCCCTCCTCAGCTCCTGCTCTTTATATTTGTTCTTGAAAGTCTGTCTAAACCCTTTCCTGATCTTTGAGTCTCACATATCTTTCCTCCACCTCTGCTCTTCACTTTGTTTCAGAACCCTCCCTCACAGAGTCTTTTATACCCCTCTGCCTCCGCCAAGCCTCCCTCCTCTCTCAACAGCTCTTTCCATTACGCTATTGTCTTCATAATTTATCACCTTCTCTAGTACAAACATGACAGTGAATGGTTATTAAATTGTGTGAAATATGAAAGTGAGATCTCCTGGGATCTTTTTAACAAACATCGATGTCTAAGATCAATGGTGATAGAAACAAGCTGATCATTTGTCTTCTGCTCTGCTTTCAGCCTGCACGCCCCTGTTTAATCTCTCTGCATACAGAATGATGAATGTAAATAAAAGAGAATATGTTGGATTTTGTTACATACTTTCTGATCTATTATGAAGAAAGCTGTTTTAAAGTGCAAGAATTGAAAAAAAAATGCCACAATTAAAAATTGAGATTCTGGTTCAAAACTTTACATTCATTACAACTTTATTACCAAGTAGGGTTTGTGCACCTCCAACTGAAAGCACTTTAAATCAACCTCTAGCCCAGTCAGAGGATAAAGTGTCTTTCTTGACATTCATAAGCCCAGATAAATGGGGAGTTTTGAGTCAGGGAAGACCAGCCAGATCAATATGTAGAACATGATGATCTGCTGTAGCAACCCTTACAAAAGGAAAAGGCTGACGTATTCTGATTGAACTATTAAAACCACGAGTAGGATTTGCTACTGTAAGATGTGAATGAGATTTGAACATATGACCTGACCTTTACAGGTCAACTTCTTGATTGAGATTTTACAATGAAGCTGTAGACGTAAGTGGTTGAGGCAGAGGGCCAGCTCTTTTACCCCTGTTCCTCTGTAACAGGAGTTATTTCTCTCCTCTGCTGCTGGGGGCATCTGGAAGACAGTTTATTACATTGATTTTGAAGACCTCTTGACTTCTGTGGGTGGGACACATTTGATAAATTGCTTTGGTATGCATACAGTTATGTTGACTTGCATTAAAGAGTTCTAAAAACGTGTTACTTCTCCGTAAAGTGCCCTCTACTGTGGATTGGACCCACACAAATGAAACATAGTGAATGGCATATAGCCCCTGTCAGCCACCCATAAAATGAACAAAACAACAATGAACAGTCAAGTTACAAAGACAAAACTATTTTGTCTGTGAAATATGGAGGATGAAGTCCAATGTACTCATCCTGAAGAAAAAGAGACTGGAGGAGCAACTCTGGATACTTCTTTATTTCCTGCCAGATGCTGCAAGATAAATATAGTGTGACTGCAGTGGGCTTTGTCTTTTGGTATCCTGTGGGCTCTACCAGACTCTCCTCTGATCTTACAAATGCTGTAGCAGTCTGCGCTCAAAAGGAACTCATGTAGACCTATTACACCCTCATCTCTCCAGATTTTTACTGATCAGATAAGAAAAAGTTGGCAGCAGAAGCAAGCAAGTATGGCCTAGGAGACAAAAGAGAGACGTGGGAGGGCTTTGTAGCTGGTAGGAATATCGAAGGTATTTTCTCCTCTACTTGAGAGAAGAAATTGATATTTTTGTCTGTCCCACAAAATACGTCTAATACTTTCTCTGTTTTAGCTTGACTTCTTAGTCTACATAAACTCTTGGGGGATACATTATATGTGGTTCTTTGGCTGCTAAATGATCCATTATGTCCACCAGTCAGCTCTTGACCTGATCTGATAGTATACAGATGATTTCCATATCTTTTCACGGAAAGCAGCTGGTTGTTCGAGTGAAAAGCGACATTATGAGGGTACTAAAACATGAGCCAAAACAGTTGGCTGAAAGTTGAAAACTCTGAAAGAGCTGAAGCCCCGAAGTTCTGCAAAGTTGAGGAGCTTTGTAAAAGGAGCTGATAAGTCTTCATGTTTTACTTTGATATTGATCCCATTCCACATTTATTTTGTATATAAAATAATACAAAATATTACTTTAAGTGTTCAAAGCAGAATCATTACTCAAATTTTGGCACAAGATATGTAACTTTAATGGCTTCATTTGTCTGTTGAAGTGATGGCACTTTGATTCTGGTCCATTTTAGTGGCAAAATTGAACATTAAAATAAAGCCAGTCCTCAAAAAAGTCTGTTTCCTCACAACAGCAACATACCAAACTGGCATAGCATGCAGTATATGAGGAGTCAAGTAAGCAGTGGTTACATAAAACATGCAGGTTGTGTATGAAAGTAAGTGAAAGTATTGCTCTTTTACATGACTGAGCTTGGCGAATAGTCTTTTTTTATACTCCTGACGGTCAAAATGCACTACAATGACTGTTGTTATCAACTTGGAAAACATAGAAAGACACTTTTCAATTTAAATTGAGGAAAACTGCACTTTTTCCTTTATTTGTTTGGATCTGATGCTGTGAAAAAAAAACCTGATGCCTCAGCTAACACCTCAGACCTTTGGCATGTTGGAAATGATAAGCTATGTTATTAGAACCAGTCATATTGTTGTCACACAATCAAATGGAAAAAGCTTGAGCTGTAATTCCGATATAACTGCGATATATTGAATTCCAGCCAGGTTAACGTCTGGGAGGGGAGGTTTCAGAAAGAGGACGCGGAACACGGTCAATCATGTCTGTTAGAGATCCCGTCAAGTCGCTGCGATGTTGTTTTTCCACACAACATTCATTAGCTGACCTCACTGTGTCAATTACAGGGCAAGCAAAACACAGTGTGGAAGAACATGACCTTGTCTTGCCCCTCTGTTTTTCAAGCCTTTTTTTAAAGAAACCATTCCCAACTGGCGAGACAAATAACTGGTGCCAATGGCAACGTCTGATCAACTGCTCTATACAGGAATTAAAGACTGATATAGAGTAAAAACATGGGTGTTCAACATGTCTAAGGTTTATTCCGTGTTTACATTTGACCAAATACAGTGTTTTCCCCAAAGAGTTGCTTTGGATTGGTGAGATTGGATGAAATAAAGTTCAGAGGGAGTTGAAAATCCAGAGCAATGCTCCAGGGGAAATCTTAATTATAAATTGGCTAAATTTGGCAGCTACATTCTGCAGAAAAACCACAGGAAAAATAGCTTGAATTGAAATGGTCATACTACATGTCTGAAAGACATGTCGTTTTTCACATGAAAACCTAATGCAAAACTAATTGCAAAGTAATGGAACAGATGTTCTCTCCTTTGGAGAATTATTTATGGCATTCATCAGCTGGTTATAATAATATCGACGTGATCTGTTTGGCCATTCTTTAAAATCTGATTTTGTTTGTTTTTTTGCACAGCTCTGGGCCCCTAATGACAGAAGCAGAAGTTGCTCTGCAACTTTTCACTGGTGGAGTCATTAAATGGACCAACAGCAGCCCCACGGTTGTCTCTGCTTTGCCTCCATCTCCCTGACGTCCTGTCTGGTCCGGGGAAGCATTTCATGAAGTGCAGTCCCAGTCTCTTGTACACATCTGCAACGTCTAACTGGCAGCCACAGCAATGGCATAATACTGTCCTGCGTTAAAAAGGGTTAAAGGACAGATGTTCAGGGATAACATTTACTGGAAATTCAGTAAAGACAAATGAAACAGATGTGAGTTAAACAGATCTTTTTGTAAAACTATCCAAAGTTTTTGCCCCGTTTTTACCACGAATGCAGGCTGATGAAACATCAATACTACTTCACATTTCTAAAGCAATTATTTTTTATTTATTTTTACTTTATTTACTTTTTATTTATTTATTTTTTGCCAAGGTGGAAAATGTATCTGTATTTTGGAGAAACCCATGTTTTTAAAGCCACTGGTGAATTCTTCATCAAGTCACAGTTACAGCCACTCTTATACAGTAAACCGGGCCTTGGATCAACAACTTCTTTTCTGCCAAACGTACAACAGTCTCTCACGTGCGCACGATTTTGGATGTCCTCTGATGATACTAGTGTCGCTGTTGCTCTGCCTATGCCCATGCTTGGTTGCTTTGTTGGTTGCATGTCCATGCGATGGGGTCCAGCTACGGTTTATTCAGCATCCATTGATGCTGCTCTCTGGCCCAAACCAAAGTCAAATCCAGAGGGACCAGACTAGTAGATTGTACTGAAGAGAGAAAATAATTAGGGTGGCTTGGGCAGGCTAACGGGTTGTGGGTCAGATTTACAATTTTCTATCTCATGGTCCACATGACCATCAATGAAGCAACGGCACCCCAAATGCTCTTTCGGTGTGCATTTCGGCATGCAAGTACAATAGAAAAAACATGCTGGGTAGTGAGGAAATATGTATTTAAATACCAAACAATCTATCAATTGTTGAGAAATGATTGTTACTGAGAAAGTATTGGTATCTGTTTCACTTAAATACTGGAAAAACAAATGGCTGTTATAACTTCTTGAGGAAATGTCAAGATGCCTGAATTAAAGCTTCTCCGCAGAACTACTACAGAGGTTGCCATTTATGTTTACTTGTAATGCATTTCCATTAGATGTGACAGCCAAAAACCTATAAAATGCAGATGATTGTGTTTGTGTCTGTGGCGTCTTGCAGAGAGGTGCCAATTTTAAAGGATGAGTGGGTAAACCACAGAGGAAGTCAGCAGCACAAACAGGATGATGGCCTTGCCACATGTGATGATTAAAATATTTCAGGTTGTATTTCATTATTATCAGAACAGTTGTTGTGGTGCAACATGTTCTCCAAGAGGCTATGAAGGGTCGAATTAACAGGAGGGGAAACAGGTTTCTACAAAAACGTATATTTCAGGTTGTGAGAAGAGGCCTGTGCACAGAGATGGCATCTTCACTAGAATAATCTGGATCATTTAGGTTTTGTTAGCAACATGTAGTTCCAATATTCAGGTAAACATTCAAAAACGATGCAGTTGTGCTTTTTATTCATACAGAAACAAGCAAAGGAACAAAATAATATTCAATTTCACATTTCACAACAGGACTTATACAGGACTGTCTCAGAAAATTTGAATATTGTGATAACGTTTTTTATTTTCTGTAATGCAATTAAAAAAACAAAAATGTCATACATTCTGGATTCATTACAAATCAACTGAAATATTGCAAGCCTTTCATTATTTTAATATTGCTGATTATGGCTTACAGTTTAAGATTAAGATTCCCAGAATATTCTAATTTTTTGAGATAGGATATTTGAGTTTTCTTAAGCTGTAAACCATGATCAGCAATATTAAAATAATAAAAGGTTTGCAATATTTCAGTTGATTTGTAATGAATCCAAAATGTATGACATTTTTGCATTACAGAAAATAAAGGACTTTATCACAATATTCTAATTTTCTGAGACAGTCCTGTAAATGTTGTCCATATACTCAGAATTGGCCTGAAATGAACTGCTTGATCAGAGATGTGGTAGGAAAATACGTAAACTGAGTGTTTCTTGTCTGTTTCATGATGCCCATGTGTTATTCAGCTAATGATAGCCTAACAGCTGATGTTTGTTTTTCTTCTGTATAATTGTTTTAGTATCAACCCTGTTAATTTACCTCATGATCATCTTCATTATTTAGAAAAGTAAGCGAGAGGGAACATCTGCACATTGTTAGGACAAAACCACCTTTTTTAGCACATGGACCAAAGTGCAGAGACATGGCTGTAAAGACACAGAAACCTGGTTTAAAGGGATGGGAGTTGATGTGTTTTTCTTTAGACACATTATGGAGAGCACATGTAAAGGTTACGGTACCTCCTTCATGCTTTCTGGCCTCCAGATCACTAAAGCATGAAGACATGCAGAATTAGGGGCTGGAGTAGAAACATGTGGGGCTGACCTGGAAGACGGATGGAAGACAGGTGTTCAATGAAGTGGTGCATTTTCCTCTCGGACTAGACCACTGGAGACCTTCCGTACGAAAAGGTGAAGAGGAGGGTATTTGACTTAAGAGCGGAAAAACAAAGCTCCCGAGAACAGTTTTAAACCTACTGTATTTGGGGATTCTCTTCATGAAAATATATTAAGCCACAAGTTTCATATCTGCAAACAAACAAACAAAGTTGGATTTCTCACTGTTGATGTTTAAAGCAGATCTATTTAAACACATTTCATAATTAAATATGACTGCAAAAGGCCCCGATCTGCAAACAGCTCAGCTAAGTGACAGCGGAAGGTCTGGTGTTCAGCCTTGGTGGGCAAGAGTAAAACAACATTTACTGGATTCAGTGCAGAAGTCTACAGAAGAAAACATAAGGAAAAAAATAAAAATGAAACAATGATTCCACTGAATATTTTACACCATGAAACAAGTAAAAAAATGGGATGAAAATGACGATGCCATTGACATAATATATTTAGCTGTACAATGCGCAGCAGCAATCTCTCTCAACAAGCAAACTATGCAACGCTCTGTGAAATGTCCTAAACAGTCTGATTTCTGCACACCTCCTGAGCATACTGCTGTGTCTAGAGCAGTTATTGTCATCTGAATGCTTCTCCGCAATTCATTTTCACATCTTCCCATGAATTTTCTAGAGGACTTATGAATCATGGGACAAAGATCTCACATCATTTAAGGTTTATACCGTCAAACAGGTTCATGATGTCCTCCTGTAATAATTATTTATATTTATTTATGTTTTTTTGTTTATGTTGTGGATCATTATCTGTGAGTGAGGGTGAAGCAGTATCTGTCACACTCAGATGTCTTGACAGTCTGATGACGTCACTGCGTTGTGCACAGATTCAAGCCCCCTGTGCCGGATGCAGCATGACAGCCCCAAAACTGGATGGACGAGTGACGGCCACATCTACATACAAAGAGCAGCATATTCAAGTGAAGAATCCATCATGCCTTGTGTCTGCCGTGCATATCAGCTTTTATCCAATCATTTTCTTTGACACATTTACAGCTCATTGTTTCAATGAAGACACGTTTCATAAAATTCATTTCACAGCTTGTGCATCATCTTACCAGGAAGGCTTATGAATAGGATGAATATACTCATCAGGAAACTGGTGAGTGAGATGAGCGCTAATTAAGAGTAAATGTTGAAGAGCAAATTGCTTTAAGAGAGGAGCCTCCAGGTCTAAGAAGGGGGGACCTGCTCAGCTGTACAGGACGTCATTTGCTAAGAACGCTCTATGAGGTCATTTATCTTATGGACACATTTATCACATGGACACGATTGCTCGTTTCTGTCTCTTGTTAAAGGTGCTGTTGTCAAAGAGGTTATATATGACGTTAGGAAACCACCAGGTGTGACACCTGACCAGCAGGAAGAGAGACCAAAACACTGTGAACATAAAATCTAACACGGAGTTCTTTGTCAGTGTCAGAGATCTTTTTTCCATCTCAAGTAAATCACCCCCAAGTGGATTGTGATCTTATCGCTTTCTTTATGGGAGTCCTTTATAAGTGAAGCGTGTGGTTTAGTCAGACCTAGATCTTTACCCACTCAGACAGTGACTCCATCCACCCCTTCACCCATTATGTGAACCTACTTCTTCCTGTTCTGGGTCATGGGGGTCGGCTGCAGCCGGTCCAGCTGCCTGCAGGGGTAAGACACGGATACACCCTGAACAGAGACCATCGTAGGACCATGCAGTGACTCTAGTATACTAATTTTTAACACAAAAAGATCGTGTCAGAATGAGGCACACAGAAACAGGCTGTGGGGTTGGAGCATTATTGCATTAGAATAACACAAATTAAGAAAAAAAAAGAAGACTGTTTCTGCTATTGTATTAACATAGTAGGCTAAACCCCACAAAAAAGAGACTTTGATTCACCTCATGAAGGGAGATATTTAGACGAAATAAATAAATAAATAAACAAAAAAAAACAGGACAGGAAAAGATAAAGACAGGAAACTCAACAGCTGGAAGAAACGTTTTCATGAGGTCAGACTTATCCAAACGCTGGCTCGGTTCAGCGGTAGCTTTACAGTAGAAGAGAGGAAGCTGCAGAAAGCCAGACCACACTTGGGCAACAGACTATTCCCCCGTCACCTTATTCACTCATGGATAGACAGGTATTTAAAGATCCTGGGAAACAAGCCAGGAAAGATCTTCATGTCCAACCAGACTCAAGCATTACTGATCTGTGCAGCTTTGTCCAGCTAGCCATCTGTTGTTACGGACATTTTTTTCTTCATTGTACTTGAGCACTTACACACTGTTATTGTGATGGAAATCAATACTAAAGGCTTTGGTTGACAGTTTAAATCTCAGATTAAAAACAAAGAGTTGATGACTCTTCACTAAAAAACAATCATCGCAAAAGCAATTTTGTTTGAGTGTGGCTGAAATTTAATTTATATGCTCTTTATTAACAACCATCGTGTTAACATTCATTTAAACAGACACTGTTGTTGCTACAAGCTAAATTTTACAAATGGAACATTTGTATGACTTTTTTAATTTAATGTCGCTCCAGATGAATGAAAATGTGATGACTGAAAACTCAGTTGATGTGTCCTTGTTTACCTTTTTGCTGATGTGCAGTATTTAAACTGTTTATGCAGCCTGTAAGTGTTTGTGCACAATGTGCAAAAAGCAGGCGCTCCACTGTGAGGCTCATGAATTCATTTCCAGTTTCTCTGTAAAGGTTAGGTTAAATGTCATGAGACACTGAGGTGAGCATATTTCATAACTTTCCCACATATATTAACATCTTTGTTCCCTGACCACAGGGATGACTGAGTTCATTACTATAAAAGAAACATGACTTTACAGCACTGGCCCTCAGAGTTGCATAATTAGGAAAACTGTTGCAGGTTGTAAAAGTGAAGAAGAAAAAGAAGAAAAAGTTTGTTCGTGTTCCAGCCAAGAACAACAGAGGAGGAAGGAAGACTGCAGCGGAGTTTTGAAAGTGATCCTGTGAATCTTTTCTGACATTCAGCAGCATTTTTTTTTTTTTTTTTAGTACCTGTGCCAGTAAAACACACCACGGGGTCCAGAAAGCAGTTGGAAGTAGAAACAGCTGCATTCCCGAGCATAGACGTTTCTGGAGCCAGAAAATTTGAATTCTGTGAAGCTTCATATTCAGTGTTTCATATCCATTAGGCACAATAACACATGGTTAGAGTTATTCTTTTTTTCTTTTAGTTCATTTTCAGGGAACCTGAAGGTAAACGAATCCAATTCATTACAAGTCCAGTTAATTACAGTCCATTTCCATACAGTTACAATCCAATTATATTTCACTTAAGTCAAGATCATTATATGACATTTAAAACCCATTTCAACCCATTTACAAATAATATAATACCAATTGATGAAAAGCAGCTTAGTTAAATAAGCATTTGCCTCAAATTCTCATTTTGCTTAAATATCCTATCTTGAGCATGCACAGAGAAGCAGAGTAAAACTAAAATTATGTTTAAAAGACTAATTAAGGTGTATTGTTGCAAAATATGTTTTTAAAATGCCACAGAAAAATTAAAACTCAGCTCAACCTATTAATCTTGTAAAAAAAACATGTTGGTGCACACTCCTGTTACAAATGTAACAATGTTTGATGTTCCTTTAGGTTGTTGGATGTGTACAATTGAAAATATTTGATCCCTAAATTACTTAAAATGTGTTTTTTAATTCAGTTAATCATAGTAAAAAAGCCACAATCAAAAGCCACTGGTGAGGCGACTTATAGTCAGTTACCAGGGCCACACAAAGCTCCTAAGGGACAGAGATTTTGCAATCCCTGCTGGTCTGGATGTTTTTCTTTGAAAAGCATCCCATGACATCACCGTCTCGGAGCTCGTTCAGTTCCTTCCCTCATCAGCCCCATGTCTTATCAAACAACCAAAGGAAAGCTGAAGTTCCTGACTGGCCAGAGATTATAATTCACTTTCACAACACAAATAAGGACCACATTTTGGATGAATGAATTCCCAAAGGCAGCTTTGGGATGTTTAGACCTGGTAATGTTTAAGTCTAGTGTTTGGCTTTCATCTGGGCAAGTCAGGGCACATTATTCTCTGATAAAATGGTTATGTCACACAGGTTTCTGCTTGTAATTACTGAGCATTTAATGAAGGCACTTTGGAAAATTGTAGGCTGTAATATTGGCATGCTGATATGCATGACCATACATGAAAGATTATCCAAGTGTAACATAGTGATGCACAGTGCTGATCATTAATCTGAAACAACAGGCTGCAGGGAGGAAGCCCATTGCCGTACCGTATTTGAATCAACATCTGTTTGTAATTGGACAGTCTCAGCTGTGTGTGTGTGTGTGTGTGTGTGTGTGTGTGTGTGTGTGTGTGTGTGTGTGTGTGTGTGTGTGTGTGTGTGTGTGTGTGTGTGTGTGTGTGTGTGTGTGTTTACTGTTCCAACAAAAACTCAACTGACTTTAACTTTTCGTACGTGCCACACTGTTCATTTCATGAGAGAAAACCCATTATAATCAATCACGACTGACTGTATTTTGTTTGATGTAATTATGTAGTTTCATTAGACAACTTTATAAAAGTGCTTTTTTCTCCCATCTCTTTTACAATGCCATTAGCCAAAACTCATATAATCAAACTAAGAAATCTAATCATGCTTTAGTCATTTAATCTTTTTAGCTGTCTATCCTTTTAGACTAATAAAACCTCCCAGCAATTTAGACACTGCATATGCAATTTCATCAGAAATGCCAGTTAACAGCGTTTGTTCCTAATTGAAATGAATTGATTCTACCAGTTGTTAAATTGCTTCATCGTTTTGAAGTTTTTTAAACATCCTTTAAACAGTGTCAATAATGTTTAGACATATTTCACAGTGCAGAGAAGATTGATCTGCACGTTTTGTGCACAACAATAGATACTCATATGCCTCTATTGATGTTAAATGCAATAACTCATGAAATTTTAAGATGTGTCCTTGTAAACCCAAACACAAAATGCAGTCCTTTACAGCCAGTTATACACTGTAAGCAGGAAACCTTGAGGCTGGGAGAGACAGCAGTCGTAAATGTTCGAACTAAAGGGCACAACAGTGATTTATTACTTAGTCTGACTTTGTTATACTAAACATTGGACTTTGGAATTACTTATAACTTTGATTGCCTTGTTTCCCTCTATTCATGCAGTTTATGAACAACCTTTTTATTCCTGTTTAGGATTCTGGGTGTCTTCTAGGCAAAGGGGAGTGTGCACTCTGTACAGTTCACCAGTCCATCACAGGCCCAAACAACCACACACTTCTGTGGTGGTCAATTTAGACTCTCCAATCAGCTTAACATGTATGTTTTTGGTCCGTGGGAGGAAATTGGATCATCTATGCAGACGAGGGCATTGGCATAAGTACCCGGAGAAAACCCCTGGAAGCACTGCAGGAAGATGCAAACCCTGCAAACAAAGATTTAAACCAGTAACCTTGTAGTTTGTGAGGAGGCAGCAATACTAACCACTAATTTGGTGTCCTGCCTCTTACAAAGATTTGTGCAGTAAGATTGGAGAATACTTCAAAACTATTTTCTCCACTAGGTGTCACTACTTGGACACCAGTGGATTTTTTCCTAGAAGTTCCACACCAAGACCACGCCACACCACACCAAATAATAAGACTTATAATGAGGTCCATCATTCAAGCACATAACCATTTCAACCATTTCATTGCCTGCGGAGCTTGGACGCAGAATTTGGTGAAAACAAAAGGTTGTGTCGGTTGCACACAACCAGCAGCTGTTCAGCTCTGAGACCAGAATCACATTAAACTTGATGGCCTTTAAAGGTTAATACAGACAACTTTAAAGGTCAAAACTGGCATAACCCCTGAGAGGAAATACTTTCTGAGGGAGAAATGGCTTTTGCTGCTTTAAAAATTCAACATAATGGTGCGGCGCTGACAGTTTATAGAATCAATCCCTTTACTTCAAAATGGCTGCAGAAACAGGCTGCATCACTCTGGGGAACAAGAAATCAAACAAAACTGCCCCCTTTAGGTGTAAATGCATGTAGATTTTTTTTCCTTTGCCTGTGTTCACATAAACAAGGCATGATTTTGGTCTTTTACTGTGTGTGTGTTTTCCGAGGTGTTAACTTGCCACCATGTCCTGAGTAATGGATGCAATTAAATGGTCACTGTAGCAGAGACCCTCTTACATGCCATAAGTAATAGTAATGCTCCAGACAGTCAGCAGGTAATGGCCAATTCTCCTCCCAGCTGGGACACCAAATGTCTTCTCTCTTTCCCACTCATCCACTAAAGGCTCATGTGGCACATTTGTATCACTAAATTGTCTTCTGCTTTAGTTACATGTTTATCAGCACCGAGACAAGAAAAGAGCTACTGTAATGCTTTTCTGCACCGATAAAGGACAAAAACTCAATATACATCTAAAATCTGCATGGTGTAAATATGTTTTTGGCAATGAAGAAGCACCCAAGACAATCAAACATTTTGAAATGTTAACATCATATTCTTATTTTATTTGGGTATCAACAAACATGTATCTTGGATAAATCGAAAAAGCTACCAAATTTACAGCATGAGCAACATGGTAGCTTTGCCTTACTGGGGTCTTATCTCTCTTTTATAAATGCATTTGTTTTGATTCTTCTCATCACCAAAAAAGGAGTTAAAAAATGTCTTAAAACAATAGTTGCTCTGATGTCTGAACTTCACAGCTTAACAATTAACTAATTGCTCTGTAAAACTAAAAGGAAGCTTCAAGGTTTAGGCAATAGTTTATCATTATAAACAACATGTTTCATATTGTTTGCACAATGTCACTGACATATAGCCACTGTAAAAATATTGATTAGCACTTCTTTATTGCTGAGTGTTAGAAAAGGATTTCTGCTTCTATGGACAGTAATTACTGGGACAGCTGACTGGAAGAGACAGCTTTGTCAGTATACTTTTTATTATAGTTCTTCTGCTAATATCAACGGTGCCTTAGCTTTCAAGAAGCCACATAAAAGCACTTTTGTATCTGCTCATTTTAGCATCTTCTTTATGCACATCACTTTTAACATTTGTGTGGTGCTCATGCAGAGCCGGATTAAATAAATGGACTACACTAGGCAGACTGTGATTTTTGGGCCCCCCTCCATCGATGTTATTTATGAAATCTTAAACTTACCAAAGTTACTAATAAAACTTAATTCACATTTTATATAGCATAGTCATAGTCAAGTCGGTTCTTTGTATTCCAAAATAAGTCATGTGTTGTATATTAAACAGTCTATCAGACTATTTTTAGATTTTTATTATTTATACGTTATTACA
Organism: Cololabis saira; assembly: GCF_033807715.1. NCBI lineage: Eukaryota > Metazoa > Chordata > Actinopteri > Beloniformes > Belonidae > Cololabis > Cololabis saira. The sequence goes on along the minus strand of NC_084588.1, from coordinate 28,025,332 downwards.
ATGCTCTATTAAATGCTATTAAATTATCCTTATCTTATCGATTGTGAGCATTTCGCAGAAAATCTTAATTAAATGTGTTGATTAAATTGAATAGTTAAATAAGAAGTCAAATCTACAAAGACCAATACAATTTGCAGTAAGACAAAGTGTGCTGTATGTACCGTATGTCTGTATGTGTATATGTATGTATGTATGTATGTATGTATGTATGTATGTATGTATGTATGTATGTATGTATGTATGTATGTATGTATGTATGTATGTGTATGCGTATGCGTATGCGTATGCGTATGCAGAGCCGTTTGAGAGATTTGCGAGGCCCTGTGTGAAATAGCAAGGGGGGCCCTCGCGCGTGAGCGTAGCGAGCGCGCGGGCGAAATTTTGGGGTTTTTCGGGTCGGATCGGGTGTTTATATGCGCAATTTTAACTCTCCAATTAGCAAAATACTGGATACCTTCCCCTGCCTCATCATCATCTCTTGCCTCAACGCGGGGCCCCATGGCTGCTTGAGACCCGGGCGGATCGGGGATTTTTGTAACAAATTTATCAAACGTGCCTTTCAGAGAGGCATTAAACTCTTCCATTTTCTTTAGTTTTTTTCTTTTTTCATCCCCTGATGGAAATTTCCTGAATCTGTCTCGTTCTCTGGACATTGTGTGACAGTTTGTTCCAACTCCACCGTCTGGATCAGAGCAGCTTGTGTCTGCGCTTGGTCTGATCAGTTGTATTGAACAACAGACACGCGTCATCATTGCACATATATTTATTGATATGCACAGACTAGTACACATTTAGGTCTGTAATGAAACGTGACTGTTGATATTTATAAGGAAAAAAAAAAAATAGGGGAAAAAAAAAACGGCCCATAGCGCCAGGCCCCTTGGGGCGCCAGGCCCCGTGTAGTAATAATGCACATATATATATGCCTTAGGTTTTTACCGGCATGTTATCAACCATTAATATGTGTGCAGACAAAAAAAAAAAAAAAAAATTTTTTTTTTGTCCCTCTGTCTGGGCCCCCCCCCCCCTGTCGGGCCCTAGGCACGTGCCTAGTCTGCCTTTGCGTTAATCCGGCTCTGTGCTCATGTTCTTGTTTCTACATCAGTGTTTACAGGTCAGTTGGAGACACAGCCTTAGTGGGATTCAAAAATAAACCAGCAACTTAAAAAACATAAATTAATAAATATCAGGCTTATGAAATGAGAGAGCAGAAATAGTCAGACATAGGTGCATGCTACTTTTGGTCCATATGTGAGCTAGAAATGCCATGTACTAAATAAATGAAAAGATTTAAAAAAAAAAATAGAAAAAAATCTCTCTTTGGCACTTACAATGTCACTGGCAGTAACATGCCTTTGTTATTTGATTATCCATTGTAAATAAAGTCTACAAAACAATATATTCAGTGCGTAGTTTTCAAGTTACTTGCAGTGAAGAGTGATATTGTTGCTAATTTTATAATATGTTGTCTATTAGTACACTGAAAATGAAAGGAAGTGGACCAAAGACATGACCTGGAGTTCCTGTTTGACTCTGATAAAAGTGGTCTCTCATTACTGATAATTACTTACCAATTATTTATTTTATTTTATCTTCTGTTGTGTGAAAGTGTTTTGCAATGGTATTTATCTGTTTGTCTTTTAGCACTGACTGATGGCCCTTTTAATTTCGTTGTTATATAACAATGATTGATAAAGATCTAAACTAATCTACTTGGTATATATTACAACATGCTATGTTTGGTGTAAAGTGTGAGGTTTTGAAAAGTAAATAGAGCAGCTGTTTCAGCTCCATCTGTGTAGCCAGAATGAAATGGATAAGCAAGAAAGAGACACTAATGGGGAAGGAAATGGACAAAGTATATCCACATTGTGCAGCATGGCTAGTTAAGGGGGTAACAGACCACAGGAGCGTCTGAAAGACTGAGGACATCCCATATGTTGTCGGGAGCTTGTTACAGGCTATGTGTTGATGGGATGTCTGTCTGTCACAGATAATCGCTGAGCAGGAACTCAAAGTGCAGGAGCTGGTTTGCAGGAGGGCAAGGTGTTGAGAGGTTACATTATGATATGTGCACTAGCAGAGGCGTGAGACCTGTGAAGCGATGAGCAGGTGGCAGTAGAGGCTCATGATCAGTCGGTCAGAAACTGAAAGGATATAGCTTTCTATGTGAATGTGATAATTTCAGGCATGGCATGATCTCTGCAGTAGTTCCATCAAACCATGTGGGGAAAGTAAAACATTAAAACAAACCCCCAAAACGTGTATGGCCTGTGTCAAAGCATAAACAATCATAATGTTTCCTCAGACTTTGATTTAAATTTGTGATCCAAATTTAAAGTTTACAAAAACAAAATAAGCAGACTACAATAAGATGTGATCTCCTACAAGCCTCACCTTCACAGGTGCAGCCAATGCAGCCCATTAGGACAATAAAGACCAGACTTTCCTGGGTCCTTTCTCAAAGATGTGTCTGTGTACGACTTGGAAACATCAGCTCAAGTCTTGCTCCAATTTGACATACACATCCAGTCAGGTATAGTCAAAATCCCTGGATGTGGGATTTTGCGTCACCCGTTTTATTGAGTAAGCATCCAGTGGAGACTTCAGAGTTGAGACAAGCAGAAGTTATAGGAGGGGGGAAAGGAACTTTTATTTTTTTATATAACAATGTAGTTTTAAGAGGTTTTCATGTGAGAATATACAATAATTCTATTAACTTCAAACTTGTGGTAAAGTTATCAAGACCTGTTTGAAAGCTTTTATTTTATTTGAAAGATTTTCTTTTTCTTTCCCCTCCACTATGTTTATTTATAACATGGCTGAAATTTAAACGCATTTAAAACCACTTAAAACACATCATGCAAAGTAATGGTTATAAGCACTTTTGCCAGAGGAGATGTTGTTGAAGCCTGCTGGCTGAGCTGTGAAGCCATCAGGTACACTTATCTGTGATGAACAGCAGATGTTCTGTTCCTCCTACAGGAAAATACCTGGATGTCATGTCATGTGGCTGTTACACGGTGAATCTGATTAATGTCACCACTTGTTTAGTTGTCTCTGTGTCTCATTGCTTATTTGCAGTTCCAGTAGCTACCTGTCAAAAGATTGGACACGCCTGTCAATCCACTGTAGGCTACATATTTTTTTGTTGGTAAACAGCGGTATGACACACTGACTAAAATATGGATCACAGAAAAGAAACACACACTCCACCAACACTCCAATGTGACATTATATTGTGATTAAGGTATTTATTTGAATAAAATTTACGACGGGACTGCAGCTGTGCTCAGAGTGCTCCTCCTGTGTTAATGTGAATATTGTTTATGTTAGATATGAACTTATTTGGATTTAGGTCGGTGTTTAAATGGTGCGGTGTGGACTAGTTGTATTCAGAAGTTGGACAAGTTCCAAGTTGGAAATTACAACTGGGACCAACCCCTGAAGTCAGAATTCCAACTTGGAAAATCAGAAAGACTTCACTCTCCCTGACCTCTGAATGCAACATGGATGCTCCGGGCATCTACAGTGTAAACACTCAGCTAATTTGTGTGTTTACAATGGTTACGTTATTTTTTGTGCACAATGAGTTAGACATACGCATCATACTGTTGTTACTGCTTTTTTTTACTGCCCAAAAAATAAAAATCAGTGGAAGTGTTGTTATGTTGTTGTAGATCTATGTGCTAGATACCACACACCCAATTATTATATGTATAGTTCACAATAGCTAACAGAGGCAACAGGTAGTGTGACGTTGCAAAACATCAATTTCCCAACTCGAGTGCAGTCAGCTCGAGTGTGATGTCACTCCGACCCCTGAATTCCAACTTCTGAGGTAAATAGAGCACAAGTAGCTTCTGTTTGAAAGTATTTGTCTTCATTTGATTAATATCTACATGCCGTTATCCCTAAAGGCACTGATTGCCTGACAAATTATCATGCAACAGCTGTGCTGGGTGAAGCTGCTTTTAGGATAATCACCCAAAGACAAAAATAGATGTCTTTTTTCTCTCTCAGGCATTAAGCATTCTGAGTCTCCTAAAACAGAGAAAACAAAACAACTGGCATGTTGTAGCGCTAATGGCTGATGTTATTGCATGAGCATAGCAGTGGCACATGCAAAGTGGAGCTTTATGGCATTTGCTAAGATGTAAGGTTACAATACCTTGTAACACCTTTCTATGGGGTTACAGTTGTTATGCTAGGTTAAATATGTGAGGCTTTCATGCACAGGGTTGCTGTATTTATGTCCCTTAAAGGCATATTCTTGCCGCTGTTACAAGCTGCCGGAGAAATACATTTGTTGAGAGAAAAATAAATACTGAAACAGCTGTTTATTTGCATTATTGAATTGACTATAGGAAGTATTTTTTGGCAGATTCTCCCAAATTGCCGAAATCTTTCTTGTCATGTATGTAATCACTCTATTTTTTTTAATTTTTTTGGAAGATTAAAGTTGCGCTTTAGATGGGATGTCGCCCACTGTAATAATAATAAATAACTTTATTTATCCGTTAGGAACTTCATTTGTGGAAAAGCATCAGCATCAGTGCGTGTACAGATAACATATGCAACAGGACAGTACAGAAACAAACCAAACAATCAATATAAAGCAACATACATTGGACAATCACAAATACTGCTGGACTTAAATGCTGTAAACCCATATATTGACCAGAAATGTGACAGATGAGAGTCCCATCACTATGTCGAACACTGATGATGCCAATACATCATCTAGGTACTTAAAGTGTGCTGCACAATGACACAATTGTCAGTGTCAACATACTTATGCCCTCAAAACTATGTGTAAGAGTGCAAGTTTGTAATTGTCAACATAACAATACATTGAAGCAGGAAACTTGAAGAAAAGGATTTGAGGTAAAACTTCAGAAATATTTTCAATGGGTACAATTAAAAGGGACATTTTTTAAGTCCCCTGGAAGGCACTGGAGGGATAAACTTTTATATGGTAACTTTTAAGTTTACTGCACATAATTTACATCACATTCGTGTCCACTTGTGCTGTGCATGAAAACATCAATATTTACTGCCACTTATCATTATCCGTAAGCTGGTTTGAAACGCCTCTTCTTAAGCTCCCTGTGGGCCGTTGGCTGTGCTGGACTTCTGTCACTGTCCCAGCAGTGTGCTGCAGACACAGAGGGGAAAGAGAAGAGGCCATCTGGATTGGGTTACATTGTGGCAGCGACCACACGGGATGCGGCCAGAACTCCTTTTTCAGATCATAATAACTGTTCGGATTGGGAAGCCAACCAAAAAATATATTATATATACATATACATGTATATGGCTCTGGGAACATTTCCTTGCTATACTCCCTGCTCTTTCTTCCCACATACGCCCATTCCTCTATGAAACTCACTCTTTCTTCACACCTCTTGAGATAGTTTTGCTTACATGAGTTGATAAATCCTTTTTTGTGTCCTGCCGTTTATTCACCCTTTGTCTCTGTAGTACTAGCTTTGCTTCATTCAAGGGAAGAACAGTGTATCTACAGAGAGGGAACATTTGGGAAAGAGCCTTTTGTTGATGATTTGAAAGAGCAGCCTCCTGTCTGACAACTGGCAGCGTAGCGATAGGGGACAAATGGTGGTACGCATGCATTCACCAATGGCCTTCTTTTTTTTAAAGCAGATATCCAAGCTTTAACACTCATTACACACACATATAAGAGGAGTGATCTGCTTTGCTCACAAAACTTCACTACTAGTGACACAAAACCTGCAATTCACCTTTTTAATCATGCATTTCCATAACACAAGAACAGTTGCTTGTACAATAAAGTACACTCCTCTTTCCTCTTTGGCATTGTGGCAGTGTCTGTCCACGGTGAATGTGTTTTGTTTTGCATCTGACACTCTTGACCTGCAGCTTTTGGACCAGCATCCCCTTCTGCCCTTCTTTAGAGCTCTGAGAAATTCCCCACTGTGAAAGAGATCCCCAGTGAACTCCTCTCTGTCTCCTCATCCCCCGGTGTGTAAGATAATGAACTCTCATAAGGGAGCAGGGGACCCCCTTTCATGTGCTCTCCATCCATCTTTACTGTGCAATGGAGAGAGGCTCTTGAGTGGGGAGGAAGGACGAGGTATAGACTGGCTGTAATATTCCAGGGACGGGGACTGAAGCCTGCTGGACCGCTCCGCTCTGTTCTGTTGTTGATAATGGAGGTTAATCTGCCAGTGGCCTCATCTACAGGAAACGAAGGAGGAAAAGGTTTTTTGCCTAGCTTCCCCAGTCCAGCCATGCATTGATCACTTTGCACAAAGCAGAAGTCTATTATGTAGGAGATTACTCTAAAAGCTTTTCATGCCATTGGATCGTCCAGGCTCTGATTGAGTTCCCTGCAGCTACAAGTCCGATCTCAATGGAGTGTGGACATCACCCTCAATCAACCACAACCGTTAATTCTCACTTACTGTCACCCTTCTGACCCCTATTCTCTCCTTGTTTTATCTCCTTCAAAGAGGCTCCCTCTTGCCCACGGTCACCTCCTCACACAGCCACTGCTCCTTGGCCTCTAAGTCTGTCTCTAATGTCCCCAAGTCTACGTTTTCCAGCTGAGCACACTTTTCACTGAAACAGGCCCCTACTATATAAGCTACGTTGGTCCTTTTTAAACAGTATTCAGTAGTCAAACACTTTCATTGACTCAGATTGATGGCAGAGAAACCCTTGATAAGTGCTGGCAATGCAGAATTAATATTCTACAAGCCTTTTTGCAGAAAAGCTGACATTATAATTCAAACATTAAAAAAAAAATACAATGCACTGATCATTAATCATTAATTTCCTGTATTGGAATAAAAATGAAGGGTGATTGTATATAAATAGCGTCACCATCTTTCAGAGGTATGGACAGGACAGTTTTCTCTACTCCGGGAAAGATCAGATGCATTTGCAGTAAGCAATTCCCAGCCTCTCTGAGAGTTAAGGGGGCTGGAAAACTCACCGGCTAACAAAAAGTACACCAGATTGCTCCATCTGCACTGCTGACTGCCAGTAACGGCCAGTTGGTGGGTAGTAGGACTGCGATTGGCAGCAGGCTCTGCAGTGTGGACACAAAAAAGGGGCTTACTCCCAAAGTTACAAGAACATTGAAAAGGTTCCAGTCGTGTGGGCTAATACTGGCATAAAAGAGATTGGGCTTCCATTGACCAGCCCGTCGACAAAATCTGTACCTCGCAGAAAACATTTTGACCATGAGAGAACAACGGAACCAAAGAAGCCCAAACTGTAAGAAAGCTAAAATGCTACAATCAAGCAAAGGTTATAAAATGTTTCACTTTCTGATATCTAACACTTTTAGACTCTTAGACTTAGACTTTTAGAAGATAGAAAAAGGCATTGTCACTTTCAGCACTTGCTATGTTGTTTTGATTACATAGGATCACATTTTTTCTTCACACTTTACATGTAAAATGGAGACACATTTTTGGAGCTCATCTGTGAAAGCATGCAGCTTATGGAACTAGTTTCATTATGTTCTTTGGGTCTTTGGGTCATGTTCTTTGGTTTCCATGCAACATCAACAGGGATTATTCTAAAATCACAAACAATAATTGCTTCAAATTTACTGATGCATGAATTATATAAATGTAATGTGTTGGTTCATCATATTGTTGGAAATAAATAAAGATTATCCCTCTTATTATCCCTCTTATTTTAGAAAATACAAAATATAGCAATTTGAAGTATAAATATACAATTATTTATGGCCTAATCTTAAATATAGAAATACTTGACACACTAAAACCATGTTTTTCAACAATTTAACTTAACACAAAAATTAACATCTGAGCCGGGTAGAAAGTTCTAATAATCCACCTCAGAATGTTTTCATTTCGACTGTCTTGGCTGAACTTTTCATCCTTATCCGCCTACACAGTTCACTGTTAGTAAGTGAGATTTGTTCAGTTTGCATAGATTAATTAAGGAAAACATCATTTAAAAACAGTAATTTATTGAGTTCCTTCCCAAGTTTAACCATGGCTGGTCATTCTGGGTTAATACTTGGCGTTGATGCAATCTTCTCTTTGATCAGTGGTACAATCGTCTGGATCTGTGCCTTGCTGCTTGCTGTATGATCACAGCCAATGAAGTGAATAACGTAGATCATTAGCATTTGCAGCTGTAATCACATTATTGTGTCTGTGAATCTGGGACAAATATTACTGAATAATCATATAGTCCAACACCTTTAAGCCCTTTTCTTAAAATCAAAAGTTGACAGAAGGTCAGTTCTTACATGTGTCGTGATGTGTCGTGATGCATCGTGTGCATCTGGCCGTCACAGTAGGTCACATCATACTTCTTGGCTCTTCATGTATATAAACCCTAATTTTTTTTTGCTTGCTGAGGGCACATGTGCGTGCTCCTAAAAGCAACAAAACATTTTCCAAAATGTAGTCAGCCATAAACTATGTATGCGGTCAGATGAGCACTGTTAGCAGAGGCTTAGTGTAGCGTCAAATACATTTGACTACTCATTGCTAAAAGAGAGTGGCCATAACCATCACCACCAGGACATGTCTCAGCCGTTGGAGTTCAATCGATCCTCTAAATGTCTTGAGTGCATTCACACCTGTTCTTGGAGCTGAACATTTATGAGTCTCTCAATGTTTTCTTCTTGTTTTGACCTTTTCTTTCCCCCAGTGGTGATCACAGAAGATCATCATGTTCCACATATTGATTTGGTGTGGGTTTATGTCATATGCCCTAACTGACACCACCTTCCCTGATCATGGGACAGGATGAGGCCATTGGCTTGTTATGGTTTTAGTTGCTGGGTTTCTTCTGAATCACTCAGCACATATGCTGCTATACGCTAATTTTTACCCTTGAAAATGATGGTGATGCAATGCAGTCTCCTCAGTGCAAAGCTTTTAGGTTAAAGATACAGCACAAGGTATTGACTGTTGCACTAGAACAGCTAAATTAAAAATGAGAGCTAACTTATTTTGCTTTAGCACTTCTTAGGACTTTGCATCTCAGAACTAACTCTGTCTGGTGACACATAAATGCTCCAGCACGGACCTGAACCTTCTAGCCGTGACACAACAATGCTACATGTACTGCCTTGTTGCTATTTTAAAACGCGAAATGTAGTGCATATTGAAATTTAAATGATTAATTTGTATTGAACACATCTCAAGACAACCAGAAGCAAGAATCAATTTTCAATGGTTGACCATTGCTTACAGAATATCTTTCCCTCATGGCATTGTATTAACATACACCTGGATCTGATATATATGACGTTCTCAAAAGTGAAATAATTCTTAGCAGTAGCACGGCTAACATGCTGGCCGATAGACTAGAGGGCCAGTGCGTTGAGAAAGGAAAGCTGTAACAGTTGCCAAGACAACAAACAGTTGTGTAACTGTGTAACAGTCATCTCTAGGTAGTGTAAACTATAGTGCGTTAGAGTCAGTAGTCATAGTTGCAGCTATAGAACAAGACTATAATAGTTAGTCTCAAATATAGCTTCGCGGTAGATATGCTGCTATAGGCCTATGCTGCAGGGGGGCACCGACATGATCCACTGGGCGGTGCCTCTCACCTTTCTTCTCCTCTCCTCTTCCCTTCCTCTCTTCTCCATTTCCATTTTTATTTATTATAAGTATCTCATAGCTATCATTTTTGTCCATCACTCCATCACTTTCTTGTGCTTTTCTTCTCTTCTCTTTTTTCTCTTCTGTACATGGTGCAGCATCCTCTGCCGATGGCAAAGAGCATCTCTGAATGCACAACACCGGAACCTACAGCGTGGGAGTGAGAGGGGCAGGGTAATGGCCCGGTCAGGTGGGGGAGAGATTTGTCCGTCAAGACTCCTCTCCCTGGCCCTGCCCCTTCTCAACCTTTCCCCGACCCTGCACCCCAACCTGGGGCTTGCTGATTGGGCCGGAGCTTCAGGAGCTGCTTGCTTGCCTGCGGTCCCCACCCCCGGTCATCCCGTTGCTGCTTCCACCTGCCTGCTGTGCTGCTGACGTCCCCGACCCCCAGTCTGGCCCTCGGCAGGAGGGTCCCCCCTTATGAGCCTGGTCCTGCTCAAGGTTTCTTCCCTTCTAAAGGGGAGTTTTCCTTGCCACTGTTTGGCTTAAGGCTTTTCTCCCACTATGGGAGTTTTTACCTGCCATTGTTTATGTAATAATTGCTCGGGGGTTTATGTTCTGGGTCTCTGGAAAGCATCTAGAGGCAACTTTTGTTGTATTAGACGCTATATAAATAAAATTGAATTGAATTGAATTGAATTCAAATGCAATAAGTAGATGATGGGTATGAATACAGTGGGAGGAATTGTGGAAGTTGAAAAGGTTGAGGTAGATGTGGCAGCGGGGTGAAAGGAAACCAAAAGAAATGGCTCAAGTGGACACTTTGACATTTGCAGTACTTCTTTCGTCAACCTTACAATGCATTTCTCTGTATGCGACTTCTCGAGCATGTCTAAATGAATTATACTGTGTCCATTTTGGTCTTTAGGTTTCAATATTAAATGCACCGTGGTTAAAATTGCATTGCCAGGCATAAATTAACTACCTAGGCTTATTATTCTCCACCTCAGCCTCACTTCATTTTCAGGACGGTTGTTTGACAGACAATTTTTTCTTATTAAAATGGGTGTCAACTCCAGGAGGAGTGGCGTTCAATCAGTTGACATTGTCTGATTGCAGTAATCTCATTTCATCGGCACACCAGATTTTTTTCTGAAATGATTTAATCCTCCTTGTGAGTGGTAGCTGCAATGCAGTTATATAGCTGCGCATATTGGTAAGGGTTTATACGTCCATCAACACACAGGTAACTATTTCTTCCTCACTTTACTCGCCCTTTTACTTTTTCCTTTCTTTGCTTTTTCTCTATCCATTTCCTTATGTTTTGCTTATTCTCATCTCACCTCTTTCTCTTTGTTTCTACTCTCGTTGCTCTAGGTTCATTTATCTGCAGGACTTTTAGCTGGATCCACCGCTCGGGATGAACATTGGAGGAGAACTCTTTACCAGCTATGTAGACCAATAAATCAGCCCATCATCACATGTGCATGAGCAGACGAATCAAACACCCTCATTACTTAAAGAGCAAGGTGGCTGACCTGTGCATACACACATATGGAAATCAAGAGTGTAATTATTCTTTACCTTTGCGTTGATGCCTTTTAATTTTTGTCATTGATTTTCCCCGAGTGTCTTGAAGTTTAGCAGATGAGGAGCTGAAATTAGTTGGTCAATTCCTGTCCTCCTCTGGTCTGGGCCAATTGATTTTATGACAAGTTTGTATTCTCAGGCCCCCGCTGATCAATTAATCATGGTTGATTTCCAATTGTCAGGGGCCACAGTTTGAGTTATCCTCCTTTATTACCTGAGGGACCAATAGAGTGGGGCTAGCTTGCCTTGACGTAAGCAGCTGGAACAAAGATTTTTTTTTCTATTTTATACAATACATATTTGGCAAGGACTCTTTAATGAGTTTTATCATTTTTATGGATCAGGAAATTTGATTTTAAATAGAATGATACTGCAAATTGACACTGATGGCCAATTTTCTTTGGGCCCTGTGAGAGTAGGGCAAATATGATGAGACTGAAAAAAAGAGGGAATGATGGATGGTGACAATGACAATGTAATTGGTCCCACGCGCACTATTAAAGCAGCATATATTAAAGGATGGGCCCAGCACCACATTAAAAATACTGCAATATTTGCGTTTCATATTCTGAAAAGTCAAATAAAACTCTCCACTGGTTTTATTTGAGAAATGGCTCTTGGTGAGGCTAAGCGACTTGTAAAATGTGGCCTCCCCAATTCTGTGTTGTGCTTGATGACGAGACTCCTCCTCTTCTTTGATTGGTTTCTCTGTGGTTCAAATGGAGGGCAGGAGGTGAATTGATCGGAGCAGTGTCCGGTTCAGAGGCAGCAACCGGGCCATTTGATGGGAGTCAGAAGGGGACAGCTAGTCTTTCGGTACAGACGCGGGAGACTGAATGTCATTTCTCTGATGTGGGGGGAGAGTTGGACAGAGAGGAAGAATGGATCTGTTGCCCAGCCATGCGATGACCTTCAGCAGGCTTTCAGAAGACAATTATAACCTGACTGCAACGCCTCTCATGTGCCCTCCAACATAGTGGGTTTCTCTAATATCTCCAGTTCACCTAAGCATCTACGTATGAAATCATAGTTTCTACATTTTGAAACCTTCAGTCTTAGCAATCCTTTTTCATTTACATTACAATAACTGCATTAAGGTGTAAACATAAATCTATCTGAGATTTAAATCTATTAAAACCATTTAACAGCTCACGAGGTGGCTTATCCTGAAATGAAAAATGGGAGATCACTGAACCTGAGAGGAGGCAGTGGCATTGTCATGAAAGCACACACACTTGTTTCATTTTCAAGTAAATGCTGCAACCAACCATGACACATTAGGGACTAATTGATGACTTTGTAATATGAATACTCATACATAATGAGCAGCAGCAGACAATCCGTTGATGTGTCTCCAGCAGCAGGATCTGCTTTGCCAGTTAAGTATTTCTTTTCACGAGCAGAGTGAAAAACCAGAGGACTCCCTTGTTCGGCGTTGATGCCATGTGCTTGACAGGCATTATATTTCTCAGAAACTACATGTGGCTCCTCCGTTATTGAAATGCAAATTTGAAAAACACTACATGGGTGGCAGACATCAGTGCATTTCTCATATTAAAGCTGGGAGGCTGGAGGAGGGTGTCATTTTGTCTCACTGCGCTCAGCCCTGAGGAGCGTTGATGGAAATCTGTGGATGACAAACCCGTCTCTGAGGGGCACGTGACTGCTACAAGCATCTGTTAGCTGAACACTCCTTTTTATTATCAAAACTGACTGCACATTGTTTTAATTGTGCAGGATTGGAAGGAGGAGAGAGAAGCAAGGAGCAGCAGGAGAAGGGGGAATATGGGAGATATGATGAGTTTGCCATGTGACGGAGTTAACAGTCTTCCTGATACAGATTAACCTTCACACACAATGACCGCACAATGACACTACACAGCAATGTAGTATGTTGTCATAATATTTGTCCATAAATGATTTAAATTGTTTTAGCAATTCTGCTTGAAATATACAATTTCGCTTCCGGCGTTTGATTGTGATCCATGATTTGCTGCTCTTTGTTCTTCATAGCAAATACTTTAATTATGCATGCTGAGTTAAGAAGTAGAATCGTCCATCCTTGAATTACTATTTTCTTACCTCCTCATCTGCATATAAACAGTGAACTGGGCCGTTGATGTGATGCATAATGAATTATTCAAGATCTGTCTGTGTGTCTGTGTACAGTATGTAAATTATAGGAGATAGTTACGATAATTGAATAAAGGCGGAGGACCTTCACTGGGGATGAAACTGATGTGAGGGGAGGGGCAATTGCTTTCCCTGGCACAGTTCAACACTTTCACATGCTCGTTAGTGAAATTCACTCTGCGTTTGTGAATGCGCTGATCAATCCTCCATATCAGTCCCACACGTAGTGCATGTTTAATTACAGCCTGTGCAAAACCTATTTGGGGAAGGGAGGGACGGATCATCCAGGACAAACCGGATACCATGACAACCACATATACGACAGCTGTAGACCTGATCATTGTTATTTTTTAATTTTTCATTAATTTTTCATTCATATATATATATACAGTTTATATATAGTGAGAAAGAATTAGAAATAAGATTTTTAAGTCCTCTCAATACTTCTGATGAGATATGCACTCTATATATTCCCCCTCCTCAGCACCCCAACATATACATACATAAACACGCACATCAGTAATGTTTCTTCCAGCTTTGGTTTGAACTATATTCTTATATCATGAAATCCCACATGACTTCTTGTGAATACTAAATCACTGGGATACCCTTTTAACCCACAACATTAAAATTCATGGTTCAAGTCTGTATCTCAGGAGCAGTAATAGTATAGTAGGCTGCTAAACTGTCTTCCCAGTTACGGTGTCATGAACAGCCAAATAGCTGCTTGGATTTTGTGAGGGCGGTGGATCTGGTTTTTGAGAATAAATGCAGCCGACACAGCAGGGTTTGAATCAAATCCCATCTGTCTAATGCTTCGTATTATTCTCAGGCTTTTGTGTTATGGTTCAAATTACAATGATGATGATAATGAAGGTGATTATTGTTAATACACCAACTATGTTGAATAAAAGAACACCCAGTTTGGTGAAAATCATGATATATGTGAACATCTTTTTTAATTTGCTACACATTTATCAATAAAATTGCATGAACATTGTTTATACAACCAAAAAGCTGAAATAATGAAACATGTTGTTTCCGTTCAATGGGGCACTGATAACCAGGAAAATAAAAGATCTGCCCATTGAAGAATCAAGTGACAAAACTCACAATTTGAGGAATTATACAGTGCAGCCCAGATTTAGCTGCAGTTCCAGGGATAAAGATAATAATGCAGTTCATCCGGAGACCATAACTGCAGTCACCAGCCCGTACAAAGATGCAAAAGGGCAGCATGGTAGCTTGGTGGTTACCACAGCTGCTTCACAGCTCCTTCACCCCTGCAATGCTCCTGGTTAGCTATGGCCTTTCAGTTTGCATGTTCTTTCTGGGCTTGTGTGGATTTTGACCCTTTAGGAATGCAACTGTGATTGTTTGTCTATATATGTGGCTCTGTGATGGACTCGTGCCCTGTCCAAGATGTAGCACAACTTTTGCCTGAAGACAGCTGGGATAGGCTCCAGAAGAAGTGGGTGTAGTTGCTGGATGAACAGATGAAAGCAGGTTTGGGATTGATAATATAACCAATTAATGTCATTTACAGAGGGTGAGACCAAAATAAATATTGCTTAAAATATACCAAGCACAACAACATGAGAGCCAAAGAATAGTTGAAATTGGAGTCAAACATTTTTGCAAAAGATTAAGAGTGGCAAAAAACTACCTCTGCTTTGTATACTTCTGTGAAAATCCAATAAACAAATGTTTAAAAAAAAAAAAAAGAGTGGCAGGAAAGTCCCAAAACAGAAACACAAACTGAACAATGGTCCAGCATGGAGGAAATGTGAATGGAAGATAAAGATGAGTTATTTCAATACCCCTCTGGTCGTCTCAAAGTGCAGTAATACATCTGGATTATGTTGATAAGAGTTAGGAGTGGTGGCAGATTATTCAAGTTTCTTTAGTGAGACATTTTTGATTGTGATGGCTGTCTCCTTTAGAGGATCTGAAGGAGCATCTGACTGAAAATACTCTGTTGTGAAGAGGATGCTTAGGATTGTTATTTCATTTTATGAAGCATCCTTCTTTGCACAATCAACTCGAGAGGCTCCAGAACAGTCTTCAGAACAAAGCTAGCTTTATTCAAGTCAGACACACACACACACACACACACACACACACACACACACACACACACACGCACATTCACTCACTGACTTACACATACAGTTCGACTGAAACAACCATAAGCCCTCGCAAGGCAACCAGTCAACCACTGCTGCACATTGCTGTGTGGACAGCGTGTAGGGTCCGACCCCAAAACCTTAGGTGAACCCGGGTAGCCAACCACAAACAGGCAGGAGACCAAACGATTTAAATAAAGAGCCAGAAGGCTGTTTATTAAAGTGAAGGGGAAAAAACTGACTCAGGGGTTGATCCAGGGGGTGAAGGCAGAGGAAACGTGGGAGCGATGGTTGGGGGTCCAGGTGACAAGGGTCAGTCGTGAGTTGGCAGCAGGGAGGGGGCCACAGAGATCCACGAGAATGGCTTGGAGGGGAAGGCGTCGAGGAGGGGTCCAGGGAGGCAACGGAGACACAGGAACAAAAAGCCTTGGGACAAAAAAACAGAGGGATTAAGGTAAGCACGGCACAGAGGTTCAAACTGGAGGTCTGAAAAAGCTAGAGATAGTTTCCTGAAAGGCCAGATTTAGTTACCGCATGGGTTCAGTACAATCAAGCACTGAGTGAAGGTCCAGGTCTTCTTTTAAGCCTGGGCTGGTGATCAGTGGCAGCTGGGGTTGAATGCAGATCAGCAGCACCTGTGCTGCTGGCTCTCCCAGCCAGAGGAGGAGGACTCCTAACAGGACCCCCCCTCCTACGGGAGACACCGGGCGACCGTCCGATGGCATCCGGGTGGGCTCGGTAGAAGTCCTTCAGGAGGGCGGGGTCCGCCAGGTACGAGCGAGGGACCCAGGTGCGGTGCTCGGGGCCATACCCTACCCAGTCCACCAGGTATTGATAGCCCCGGCCCCGACGACGGACAGCAAGGAGCTCCTTAACATCCCAGACCAGGTCACCCCCTTCCAGGACCCGTGGCGGGGGGGGAAGGGGAACTGGGGCAGAGAGAACGCTGGAGACTACGGGTTTGAGACGTGACACATGAAACACGGGGTGAACCTTGAGGGACGCTGGAAGATGGAGGCGTACCGCCATGGGGTTGATGATGCGGTCAATGGTATATGGGCCAACATAGCGGGGTCCCATCTTCCGGGAGGTGGCAGGAAGTGGCAGGTCCTGGGCCAACAAGTACACCTCTTGACCCGGACTGTAGGCTGGTGCTGGCCTCCTCCGTCGATCAGCAGTCCGCCGAGACCGCTCGTTGGCCCGTAGCATGGCCCTCCGTGCAGTCTTCCAGATGCGCTGGCAACGATGGAGATGAGCTTGGGTGGAAGGGACCGCCACCTCTAGCTCCTGGCTTGGGAACAACGGGGGTTGGTAACCTAAGGAGCATTCGAAGGGAGACAACCCAGTAGCAGAACTTTCCAGAGTGTTAATGGCATACTCCACCCAAGGTAGGTACTTGCTCCAGGAGGCAGGGTTGCTGGTGGTAGCGCAACGTAGGGCCGCTTCCACAACCTGGTTAGCTCGCTCCGTCTGCCCATTGGTCTGTGGGTGGTATCCCGAAGAAAGACTGGCTGTGGCCCCAATCCCACTGCAGAAAGTCTGCCACACCTTAGCAGTGAACTGGGGACCACGGTCCGAGACAATATCCTGGGGAATCCCGTGGAGGCGTACGACATGGGTCACCAGGAGTTCTGCAGTCTCAGCAGCTGTGGGGAGTTTGGGCAGGGCAACAAGGTGAACAGCTTTACTGAACCGGTCAACAATGGTGAGTATGGTATCGTTACCTTGGGATGAGGGGAGCCCAGTCACAAAATCCACCCCCACATGAGACCATGGCCGACTGGGGACTGGGAGGGGGCGTAGGAGACCTGCTGGGGGCTGATGAGAGGCCTTACTGCGGGAGCAGACATCACAGGCAGCTACAAACTCCCTCGTGTCAGCCTCAAGGGACGGCCACCAGAAGCGCCTGCGGATGAAAGCCGCCGTACGTCGAGCACCAGGATGGCAGACGAAACGACTGGCATGACCCCACTGAAGTACTTGGGACCGGACAGCATCAGGTACAAACAGGCGGTTACGGGGTCCATTGCCAGGATCAGGTTGGGTGCGTTGAGCCGTTCTTACCACCGTCTCGATTCCCCAGGTGACGGCACCCACAACCCGGGCCGGGGGGAGAATAGTGTCCGGGGTAGCAAGGGCTTTGGTGGATTCCAGGCGGGAGAGGGCATCAGCCCTCGCATTCTTGGAGCCTGGGCGAAAGGTGAGGGTAAAATTGAAGCGGCTGAAGAAGAGTGCCCAGCGTGCTTGTCGGGGGTTAAGTCTCTTGGCGGTTCTTACGTATGTTAGGTTCTTGTGGTCAGACCATACAATAAAGGGTTCCTTTGCCCCCTCCAGCCAATGCCGCCATTCCTCCAGCGCAGCATGAACTGCTAGAAGCTCCCGATTACCCACGTCATAGTTCCTCTCTGCTGGGGAGAATCGCCGGGAGAGGTATGCACATGGGTGGATCTTCTGATCCTCCTCCGACCGCTGGGAGAGAACGGCTCCAATCCCTGTGTCTGACGCATCGACCTCCACAATGAACTGGCGTGCTGGGTCAGGATGGGAGAGCACAGGCGCCTTAGTGAATAGGCCCTTCAGGGTCCCAAACGCTGACTCTGCATCAGGGGTCCAGCAAAAAGGACGAAGGGTGGAGGTGAGCGCAGTGAGAGGGGCGGCGACCCGACTGAACCCTGGGACAAACCGTCTATAAAAATTGGCAAACCCCAAGAAGCGCCGGAGTTGGGTCTTGTCAGAAGGGGTAGGCCAGTCCTCTACTGCCCGGATCTTCTTGGGGTTGGCACGAACGTGACCCTTCTCCACAACATGGCCCAGAAATTCCACTGAGGCGGAGTGGAACACACACTTCTCAGCCTTAACAAACAGGCGATTCTCCAAAAGCCTTTGAAGGACGAGGCGGACATGTTGTTGGTGCTCCTCCTCAGTCCTGGAGAACACCAGGATGTCATCTAGGTAGACCACCACAAAAATGTTCAACATATCCCGGAGGACGTCGTTCACCAACGCCTGGAAGACGGCTGGGGCATTCGTCAGGCCGAAAGGCAAGACGAGATATTCGAAGTGCCCCAGGTGGGTATTGAAAGCTGTCTTCCACTCGTCTCCTTCCCGAATGCGCACTAGGTGGTAGGCGTTGCGGAGGTCCAACTTAGTGAAAACATTGGCGTGGGTCAGGGGTTCAAACATGGAACTTAAGAGGGGGAGTGGATACCTGTTCTTAACTGTGATGGTGTTTAGTTGTCGATAATCTATGCAGGGCCTCAGGCCGCCATCCTTCTTCGCCACAAAGAAGAAGCCTGCGCCTACCGCGGAGGATGATGGCCTTATGATGCCTGAGGCGAGGGACTCTGTGATATAATTGCGCATAGTCTCCTTCTCAGGGACAGAGAGGTTAAACAGCCGACCAACTGGAAGAGCTGCCCCAGGAAGGAGATCTATGGAGCAATCATAAGGGCGGTGAGGGGGGAGTGAAAGGGCCTGAAGTTTACTAAACACGGAAGCTAGATCGTGATAGATAGAGGGGACACCAGAAAGGTCTGGAGGAGAGACCGATCGCCGAGGGCTACTGGACGGAGAGCGGGCAGAGCGAAGGCAGTTGGCGTGGCAAGCAATGCTCCAGCCCAAAATCCGTCCAGCAGACCACGAGATGTGGGGATCATGTCTCTCCAACCAGGGCCTACCTAACACCAGGGGAGCAGTGGGAGCGTGTAACACCAAAAAACGTGCAGTCTCCACGTGATTCCCTGAAAGCGTCAATGTGAGAGGAGCAGTGCAGTGCGTAACCTTACCTAGAGAGTGGCCATCTAAGGCTTGGACGGTGCAGGTGGAGTCAAGGGGAACGAGTGGGATACCAGCTTGACGGGCTAGGGAAATGTCTATCAAACACTCGTCCGCCCCTGAATCCACCAGGGCGCTAACAGAGAGTGACTCGGTGCCCCATGAAAGAGTGGCAGGGAAAAGATGGTTCTTGGGTTGGGGTAGTGTGGTCTTGCTCACCAGGATCCCCTTAGCTAGCGAGCCAGGTCTTTTGGGCGGACAGGGCAGGCTCTGATGAAGTGCCCCTCCTTCCCACAATAAAGACAGAGTCGACCCCGCATACGCTCCTCTCGTTCCTCAGGCAGGAGGCGTGACCTGGCCACCTCCATGGGTTCATCAGAGGCTCCTCCAGATGATGGCTTAGGTGAGAGAGGGAATGTGGGGCCCGATGGGTAACTTCCACCACCATCGGGGTTAATAGGGGAACGGGCCGAGTATGCTCTGGGTGTAGCCCCTGAGCGTTGAGCACGTTCCTGGCGTCTCTCTCTCAGTCGTGCATCCATCTGCAGAGCAAGGGTGACCAGAGCATTGAGGGTAGCTGGTGGGTCTCTTCCAACGATCAGATCCTTTATTGCGTCACTCAGACCCCTCCGGTACGCGCTCCGGAGAGCCAGGTCGCCCCACCCACTGTCTGCGGCAATCACCCGAAAGTCCAAGGTGTAGTCAGCGACAGAGCGAGTCCCCTGCTGGAGGGTGTGTAGCCGGCTGGCCGCGTCCGCCCCGTCAGCCGGGTGATCAAACACCAGTCTGAACTCTGCGAGGAATCTTGCGTAGTCCTTGGAGAGAGACACATCCTGGCCGACGGCTGCAATGGCCCAGCTGAGGGCTTTGTCCGAGAGGAGGGACATGATCAAGGCGATCCGGGCCTCGTCGGACCCATAACGTGAGGGCTGGTGGGTAAACAGGAGTTGGCACTGACCGAGAAACCCCTTGCACTGGGCAAAATCTCCCGAAAAACTCTTGGGACATGGGAGTTTGGGCTCTGTGCTAGGTTCAGGGGGGTTATGACCAGACGGGACCAAGGGGCTGGGCTGAGGGGCTGCAGAAGGGCCGCTAAGCCGGGAGACGACCTCGGTCAGGGAAGCGAGCTGAGCGCCAATGGTCGCCAGGGCAGCAGCGTTGGTCTGAGAGGTGATCTGGAGAGTGGAAATCTCCCCTGTGACCCGTGTGAAAGCCTGGGTGAGCTGGCTGTTTAGGCCTGCAAGCTGGGCATCATGCTCGCGGACTCTGGTTTGGAGGCCCTCGGGGTCAGGGAGCTTGGGCATAGTGGCGGGTGGGGCACCCGCCTGTCTGGGTTGGCTAGGGTCCATATTTGGCTTGATTGTTCTGTAGGGTCCGACCCCAAAACCTTAGGTGAACCCGGGTAGCCAACCACAAACAGGCAGGAGACCAAACGATTTAAATAAAGAGCCAGAAGGCTGTTTATTAAAGTGAAGGGGAAAAAACTGACTCAGGGGTTGATCCAGGGGGTGAAGGCAGAGGAAACGTGGGAGCGATGGTTGGGGGTCCAGGTGACAAGGGTCAGTCGTGAGTTGGCAGCAGGGAGGGGGCCACAGAGATCCACGAGAATGGCTTGGAGGGGAAGGCGTCGAGGAGGGGTCCAGGGAGGCAACGGAGACACAGGAACAAAAAGCCTTGGGACAAAAAAACAGAGGGATTAAGGTAAGCACGGCACAGAGGTTCAAACTGGAGGTCTGAAAAAGCTAGAGATAGTTTCCTGAAAGGCCAGATTTAGTTACCGCATGGGTTCAGTACAATCAAGCACTGAGTGAAGGTCCAGGTCTTCTTTTAAGCCTGGGCTGGTGATCAGTGGCAGCTGGGGTTGAATGCAGATCAGCAGCACCTGTGCTGCTGGCTCTCCCAGCCAGAGGAGGAGGACTCCTAACACAGCGAGCCAAGGAGCAATAAGGCTGTCGTAGAGACACACACTTTCTCTTTGGAGTGCATGTGTCTTTGTCACAACATTTAACATGTAATACCCTTCCAGCTTCTTCCTCCGTTTGCAGTTCCCAGTGTCTCAACAGGGCTTTGAGAAGATCAGATTTGGCGTATGTGTCCAGAAGCTCCAGCATCCAATCAATATCGGGGAATTTGTCAGCACTCCCCAGAGGAATGGCCTGACAGCCCGCTGCCTTCATTCTGCATCCACCAACTTAATCGCTCCACCTGTAACCTGTGGATGCTTCTTCAGAGCTTCAACAAAAATCGACCTTGTTGTTATTGATTTGGAAATGTAGTTTGGTTGTCACATTGGTTTTGTTTGCCACAATACTGGCTTCTCATCTTTGGCGAGTCAAATGTCTCAGCTTCACAAAAAAGTTTAAAATAATATGACTCTTTTGAATGTTTTGTTTGTTTGTTTCTTTAGTTTTTTTCTTTTCATTGCTCTTATATGTTTATTTTTACCCTTAACTATTGTGAAAAAAATCTGTTCACCCTTTAGGTTACATTTATGCAAGAAGTTCACACATTTTCAAGCACCACTGCAAGATTTATTGACATTTTATGTGATCTTTTCAAATGCATTTAAACTGAATTTATTGGCTTGTGGTGTTTTAAAAGCATTATCATTATTCATAAAAAGTGATGCAATCCTATGTGAATGGCTTACTCTCAGCCAGCACATAATCAATATTCATTGCTTAAAGGTCATTTTCTCTTTATAGCAGTACAATATCTATCTGTTTTTGTATTTAGTTCCCTGGGAGGCATGAAGCATAAAATAGTATATCTATATCTTTTGACAAATTCATCATAACAATTTCCAATCTTCCGGCTTTTATAATGAAGTAGTGTGTGTGTGTGTGTGTGTGTGTGTGTGTGTGTGTGTGTGTGTGTGTGTGTGTGCGTGTGTGTGTGTGTGTGTGTGTGTGTGTGTGTGTGTGTGTGTGTTGTCTGTCCAGTCAGTGAGATGCAAGTCTGTATTGACACGGTAAACAAACTGTCCCTTGGTCAGCAGTACCTTAGGAGATATTCATTTACTTCTCCCTGCTACTTTAATGCTGGATTCTTCCTCTGGTGTTCAATAAACACGGATACATGCACACACCCACCCCACTGGACCACACACTTAATAAAAAACAAAAATCTGGAGCATAAAAAAAAAGAAATAGCAACAACAAAAAAAAAAACTTGAAAAAATAACACAAAGCAGAATAGGGTTTGGTTTATTTTGCTCTGAATGTATTTACTTATTTACATTTTATTGTTGAAATGTCCATTCCATAATGGTAATATATTTGTTCACTGTCACAAAACTCAGTTTTGAAAAAGAAAAATACCAGTGAAAAACATCTAAAAGTCCCTCTTACACTACCTGCCTCGCACAGTTACTATAACAACTGGAATTTCTCAATTACACAAGTCTAAAGACGGCCTTGGTGAGATTCACGTTGACGGCTCTGTGATACACATCAATTAGTGAAACAAGTTCAAAAAGCACCTGTGTAAAGTTAATCTGAGACAACCATTTGATAATGTCAATGGATATTCAAAGTACGATATTTTAAGGTTCTTTAAACTGCCCGAGGATCTTATGACTCTTATTTAGGTCCGTCCAGAGGTTTCTGATGGGATTGAGGTCTGATTCAAGACCGTTTTTTCTTTTCTAATGCCTTGTCTTGCCTGGCTTTGATATGTGCTTTCAGTCATTGTTGGGTTGGAATGGGAAATTCCTCTTTGTTTAAGAAAATATCCATTTTCACATTTTTTAGTGCAAGAATCTCTGGTTCAGCTGAAGGGCAGCGGCCCCATAGCATAATGCTAAACCTCACCATCCCTCACTGATGGTATAGTGTTGCTTTGGTGACGCTCTGCATTAGCTATTTATGTAATGACTGAGGCCATCATACCTTTTAGAATTAAGACCACAAAGTTTCACCTTTGTCTAGTTGGGCCATGACACCTTTTCCCCACATGGTTTGGGGTGACTGAGTGAATTTTTGGGGCATAATTCAGACAGACTTGCATATTATTTTGTGTAGGACACAGCATCCCTCTCACCACTCTAATCCACAGCCCAGATTTGTGCAGAATATGTGAGATGAGTCATATACAAGGAGTGACCGGTACCTGACAGAAATTCCCAGAGTTCCATCAGGGTTGCTGCTGGCCTCTTGTTATCCTTCCTGATAAGTCTCTCTTCTTCCTCTCATCAGCTTTTTGAAGGGTCATCTTAATCTTTGCATTGTCTTTGTGTTGCCACATTTGTCCGGCTATGGATTGTGGCTTTGACAATGTTTCATGTGCCTGGAACACATGCCTGGAACATTCTCTTATGTCCCTCTCCTGATTGGTACTTTTAAAACAATTAAGTCTCGCAGTTTCTTGGATAAGTGTTTGAAGTTGGCTCTCAGTAGAATTCAATGTCAAACATTCAAGTACATATTAGAGACTTCCGGCGGGATAGGATGGAGTAGACACGCGTTGGGTGTAGCTCCCTAAACTTATATTCATTTTCCATTTCAAAACCCATAGCCTTGTTTTTTTTCCTTCGCCAAGTGGATACAATTATCACCTCGAACACCTTGGTGCTGAATTATGGCCTCTAAACATCCTAAATCGGGCAAGAAAGAACATGCTACAAACATTCAAGTACATGCTGAAGCAACAACTGACTTGTATCTTTTTTGTTATTTAATTGATGGCAAGTGTATGCTGTTTACCTACAGGCCTTATTTTGAAAGTGGAGGTTAACTCTGACGAGAGTTACAGCCGTCATTGTGAAAGGGCATACAGGGTGTTGTAAGGTTGTTGTTTTTTTTCAATGTTTTACCTAAAGTCCCACATATTATGATATATTTATTTTCCTTCATTTTTCTGTTAGTTGGAGGAGCATATCAAATGTGACAATTCCATCATTTGTGATGTTATTTCTAGTTTTATATTTTAAAAAACAGTAGATTTTCAGTCTCTGTTTATATGCAGTAGCTGCCTCTGACCATTAGGTGGCAATGCCTCACTTTCCTGTGCAGATTTAGTGGTTTTTGCATTGTTAGTAAATGCATGTATATACGTGTATAGTGTGTATGTGTGTGCGGCGTGTTCCGTCATCCATATATTACCATACATGCACACCAGCAGCCCTGGAACACTTCGCCCACAAGCTGAGACAACAAAGGCAAGGCCAGTTTGTGTGATGGCTGCAATTACGCAACAAAGGCCAGTCAGGTACAATGTTTTTTCTATATGATGCAGCCTAACAGTTGGCTTCCTGATGAAAAATTAAACCGGATCAGTTTTAAACAACAATGACCAGGTGCTGCATCCGTATCTAGGCCAGTAAGTGCAGTACTGCTATGTAGTACTGTACTACAGTGAATCTGGCCTTTTGATTCAGTTTTCACTGTGATTTAATTACAGCTCCACTCCTTATACAAAAATATCCCTCTGGTGAGCTCACTGGTATTTTATGGTAACCTATTGATCCTGCGATTAGTGGTCCAGTGGGGTCCACCCACTTCATGTCCAGTTGAGAGTAATAGTTATTGAGTGAGCTGTCAATGGTAAAGAAGGGCATTGACTAGAGGAGTATCGTGATGGTGGATAGGGGGTCGGGGTAGCAGCGGCAACGTCCACCCTGACCTTCACCTTGCCTCCACACCAGCCCACTGATTTGATTAGACAAACCGGCAGCTAGGGTGACCTCCACCTGTGATCATCCACCCCTTCATCTTTCCACATTAACCCAAGTCCTGACCACACAAAGCTCGGAAATGGGCCCTGTGTTTCAGTGCCTCCATTAGGATGACTATCTTTCATCTTGCGGGTGGTGATGCAACATGAGAGCAATCGTTCTACATGATCCAATTTCAGTGAACCACAGGATTAACGCGGACCCTCGGGCCAGTCCCCATGTTTATATGTTTCTATTGTCGATAAAAGGAGCGTAGCGATGTCATGTTATTATGTTTACTGTCCTAAAGTGTCAGTCAAATGAAACGGACACATAAAATATGCTTGTTTGAATATTGTTTCTGTCAAGATTGGACCCTGACAGATGGGCAGTGAAAGTATTTATTAGTCCTGATGCTACGCCATGCTGCACTTGACATTTCTATCACCAACTTTGATTTGATAATCGATTTGATAGTGCTAATCGCACTAGGTTATGGATATATCTGCTATCTCACATACCTCAAACCAACTGGCTGAATTTCAGTGTTATATGTAACTAACACCACGTATTTGAATGTTGTTCACATACAGCACAGGACTAATGACGTGCAAATTGCAAACTTCCTTTATAGTGCTGGTTAAAAAGTAATGGAAATGAATTATTATGGGACTTTTCAGAACAGGGAGGCGGCGAGGGGGGATAATAGTGAAAGCAGCTTAGGAGAAGTGGAAGAATACGACAGTAGTGGATGTAGTACGCCCCAGATTTACATTGTTTTTTATTTATTGCTTTTTTTTTAATCTGCAGCATTAACTGATTAAATGTTTCTTACAAGTTTGGGACCTAAACACAGAAATGTTGATTGTCATCACAGTTGTGGTCAAAGACAAGACCATTAAATACAGGTAAATACCACACTGAAAGAAAAAAATTGGGTCCAGTTTAGAAGAGATAAATAACAAAATAATAGTAATTGACAGAATGGCATTATTGATCTTTAAGGAGCTCATTAATTTCAATTACTACATTATTCAAGCCAGCTATTACAGTTTTTACCAGTTAAGTATGTCAGTCTAGTACTCTGAGTTAGTTATCATCTCCTTAAACTATAGTTTTGATAGCTGCCACGGAGCAACACAACACAATATTCCTAGATATTACTGTAAAGTTTGAAACTGTATTGTCATTTAATGAACACGAACATAGATTTGGAAAACACTAAAATTTCACTCTGTTCAAGTTCCGTTGAATACTGTTGTTTTGAATTAGTGCTGAGTGCAATAAACAAAACTGAAGAGGGGAAGAAGTTCAACTAAAACTTAGACAGTAATTGTCTAGAAGGGTCACAGTGAAATAACAGCAAGCAAACTTACAAGACCACAATGTGATATGTATTTTTAATGTATTAGATTGACAGAAATCCCAGAGTGAAAACTCTGCAATTACTCTAGATGTTTGGGGTCATTGTCCATTTGGAAGAAGAATCCATACCCAAGCTTGAACCCTTTGGCTGATGTGCTGAGTACCGGTAGGTGCCTTTATATATCCACATAATCTTCTTCTGTCCCATCGATGCCATCTGTTTTGTGAAGTGGACCAGTTCATCTTGCAACAAAGTAGCTCCACAGCTCCACAGATGATGCCACATCCTGTTTCATCGTTAGGATGAAGTTCTGAAGCCTGACCGTTTCCCCTCATCAGTCAACACGACACATCAGCAAGGGAAAGAGAAAAAAAGAAAACGTCAAATAGGCTGTTGCATCGCAGAGCAATGACTTTCTGCCCAAATGACAACTGATTACAGAAAACTGGTGACAATTTTATAAAAGAAAATATAGTTCCATGTTTGACCTTTTCTTAATATTTTTTCTTCCATATTTAGTTGGCCCTTATCAATAAGCTTGGCAGTGCTTCATGACAAAGGCATCTTTACCTTTCCTTGTTGTTTTGGGGGTCATTTTCTGCCATCTCTTCCTCAGCAGTATTATGGTTGTCTCATCCTGTTCATACTCGTGTATTATTGTTTGTACGGATAAATGCAGGACCTTCAGGTGTCTGGAGACTGTACCTTATGATGAACCAGACTTGTGAAGGTCCACTGTTCTTTTCTGATGCTTTTGATTCCCTGTGATGTCATGCAATCATTACCTTGCGTTTGAATCTGTGCCTTAAATCTATGGAGCCAAATCAAGGCCAAAAGTTTTGCTAATTTGAAAATAAAATTTGAACCTGAAAATGATTTTTTACGGTTTCAATTTTATTTTTTTCAGTATCAGATCTTTTTTTCAGTTTAAAATCTTTTCATTTCAGTTTCAAATCTTTTTTTTTCCTTTTTTTTCACTGCCAATCACGTGAATATGGTGTATATACAGTGTTGAATCATACTTCTACTGATAAATTCTGCAACCTACATTTCCTGAAGGCAACATGACTGAGGAATGTCCCCCGCCTTCTCTGTTCTGCTGTCACTCATGATGCCACGCACCTCTCAGTTGATGCCACGCCCCCCACGCCAGATCGGGGCCAAAAGTCTGAACCTGGAAAAAAAATTTGAAACTGAAAAAAAAGATCTGATACTGAAAAAAATAAAATTGAAACTGTAAAAAAGAATTTTCAGGTTCAAATTTTATTTTCAAATTAGCAAAACTTTTGGCCTTGATTTGGCTCCATATAAATCCATCCACGGTGGTGCCTCCAGTTAACTCAAATTATGTCTAATTATGTCTAATTTCTACTGCAAAAAAATAAGACATTCTCCAAAGTGTTTCAGATTACACTCGTTTTAGTGCATGTAAAAACTCTTTCTAATTTTTCTGAGTGGATTTCTTTCTTAACTTTATGTCACTTGGTTGCAACTATATGCTCAAAAATCTTCCAGTTAGCTTGAAGTGATATTATCTTATGAATGGGCAAACATCCACATTGAGCGAATAAAGAAAAAACAAGAATTTGGATTAAATTTGTTCTCCTCATTTAAATTGATATGTCTTATTATTAGTGAGACTGTAGACTTCTAAGTCTGACCGGCTGTTGCTCCTCATGAGGCCAGATTTGGAGCTCTCTGAAAACCCACACAGTCATTTTGGCAATATGTTTGCATTTGACCCAACCTCACTGTGCTTATCATATCTCCATCCTTCCATCTCCAGCCACTAGTCATTCCTGCCCCTGTTGTGTGGCCACACCCTGGGTTCTAATTAATACAACACATTGTGCATCCATATGGCTCACTCTGATAGAGAGAGCGAGGGACGGAGGGGTAGAGAAATGCTAGATAAACTGGGCGCACATGGGACTTTTTCCTCCTCATTTCCCACTGTAATGCTGCACTTGCTGTTTCATTATGTCTCTAACAACTGCTGCTCAGGGCAAGGAGACTTACACTTACACAAAGCACCATAAGACTGTTTAAAGTAATTACAAAATACACGTCTCATTCAACAACACAATGCAATTTTTCTTTTTTTCCAGTAATTTCTAGTGAAACAACACTTCATTATCATGACCACACACAGAAAAGTGATGGAACAAAGCCCTAAAAACTGATCCGAGTCCTTGAGTGGCTTTCTTCCTGTGTATGAATTAGTGAGAGGGTTGGCTGGTGGTAATAAAACAGCTACAAGCCATGACAACGAGCAAAAGGATAAACTGTACTACAGGAGACAATGAACAAGCATTTAAGGAGAAGGAGAGGGAGTAAACGGGTGACAAACAGTGGTGAGAATGAGGAAATATGTGTTTAGCGTTGACCAGAAATCTATGCTGCATTGAATGTAACGGTTTGCCTCACCATCCCTCTGTTTATCAATACCAATTCACTTCTGCCCTCTGCGGTCATCTTGACATACTCATAGAAGAACCGCAAGAGACATTGCATAAAGACATTGAGCCTCATTCATGAATTTTTTATAAATCTGGGCGTTGATTTGTGCCTAGATCGCTTGTTTACTAAAAAGAATTCATCATACATACACAACGTGACTATGTTTTTCCTACTTGGTAAATCCAGGGCAGGTTCACTGGGGGCTGCTGGAGCCTGTTCCAGGACAATACGGGGGAAAGGCAGGGGGTCGTGAATTGCAGTTAATCACAAATTGGTCATGTGCTTGAGCCCAAAATTTCCCTCCCAGGGAGCATGACAAAAAGATGTGTAAAGTTACATCCTCACCCTGTGTATCTCCCTGTTGACATGCTGCATCTTGATAAAAGACACAGGGGGAGAGAAAACATTCTCAGATGCAGTGAAAGGTGTTTTTAACAAAAAAGGAGCAAATAAAAATACATTTTTCTTTGATCTGTTAGCATATATATCCACATATATATCACTTAAATACTAAATTAAAAAGAGAAATGTAACTTAAATTTTTTCAGGAATGAGACAGGCAGACATCGATTTACTGCAGCTCACATTCTTATAAATGGAAAATATTCCTCGTAAACCCAGAGTACTTTCCAGCAGTCTGCTCAGTGGCATGTAAACAATGGACCTGACAAGATGCGACAGGGACGGGCGAGGCACGGGCCTGGAAGAGGTCTTTATTGTTGGTGACGCCGTTTCTGTCCAAAGAGGCATTCAGGTGAAGCAAAAATAGCCTGATATAAAGTCAGATGCAAAGAAGAAAGAGACAAACAAAAACATGTTTCAGGGTGACAGATTGCTCACTTGGTTGAGCAGCTGCACCTTTTATGAAGGTTATTTCATAAAAAGAGGAAGTTCCCATCAAATTTCTAACTTATTCTCATATCATATTTAAAATGTACTTCAAAGGTATTTTCACCTTGTAGAAATAACAGATGATATTATACAATATTGTAAAGTCTGAAAATGATAGAAAATATTTATTTTCACAAACAATAGATTTTGTTCATTCTAGTGAAACATTCAGAGCGCCAAAACACATACATTTTCCTCTGGATATCACCACTGTGACAGAGCCCACCGGTTTGTAGATAACAGTTTTAAGGATGATGAGATGTAGCTGAATATTATTCAGAACCGTAGGACACAGTAATCTACAAAGAAAACAGCAGGCTCTCTGGAATAGGACTTCAAAGTAGGGACTTAAACATAAACGGTTCAGGCAAGAACTTCCCCAAAATCTAGTAACTGGCTCGAAAGTTTGAATACATCGTTCTCGCCTGTATAAACCAATTGATGAACACATGAGCCATTGGTTTCTGAAGGCCGGTTTTGAAGCCTGTTCTGCTTCGTACACAGCCATGTTGCTCAGCAAGCCAGCAGGACCACATGTCAATCAAAAATAGCTTTGCAGTTGCATTTAGCAGACACTGGGTTAATACAAATGGCCGGTTGCTTCGCTAAGCGCGGTAGCATGAAGAACGGATGAGGAAGTGGTAACGGCTAGCCATTGGCTGAGCTAGCTGTCAGTCAATCATAATATCAATAAATTGAATGCTTTATATAAACTTATATTAACATTGCCTGATATACCACATGCCATAATGCAACACACCACTACAGTGGTGTATTTATGTACATATTTTTTCTCAGTGTGGAATACTATGTACAAGTATAAAGTATAGGGTGCATATTGCATTGTAGACTCGATACAAAGCATGCTGTTTTGAAAATGCACTTAGGTCTAGTTATTGTGACATCACTGTTGTGTTGTTAGTGCACATGTAGTTTCTATTGTGCATATGCAAGCTAATCATAAGCTTACACCAGGGAAAATTGACACACTGTTGTGTGTTACTCTCATTTTTTTTTAAAGAAAAGAAAAACCACCTCAAGTGATGTCAAAAACTTTTTCAAATACTCCCAACAGGAAATCTTTATACATTTTATCATTCGTATTAACTTGTTTGAAAGTGCAACTTTGAAACAGATATCAAAAGATGTGAATGGAAACCTGATAAATCGGTAACTTACTGAAGGTTTACTGGTTCACTACATGTTCAACTGCAGTGTGACATCATTCTGCACTTGGTGCAGGTAAATGGAAACTTAAATAGCAACAGAGGAGTTGCTTCCCGTTAGAAAGAGAATGGGTTTGAGGCATTTCTCCTGCCCTGACTTCACTCTTCGCTCTATTTTTTTTCATTCATTGCTTTGAAAGCCAACTGAACACCAACTATAGACCAAAGTCTTTGGACCCCTGCTGTTAGTGAGGTTTTTAAATTCAGCAGCACTGTTTGTGTCCAGAAACAGTCACTTGTTATTTTTGATAATCTACAGGCCTCAGCGTGAACTCTTCACATTGAGGCTTTCATACTGTGAAATCAAGAAAGTGCTTCAAGCCTCTCTTGTACCTCTCGGAGACATTTCTGTACCCTTTTTCACAAGTGTCAGTTTAGCCCGAGTTCCAGGGGGAGTATTTCACAATTCAAGGCATTTAAATGTTCAAGATCATGACTGAAGAAACATCTTTTCAGTGATTTGAGCATCACAGAAAGAAATTGGCTTCACATTTAAAAGAAATATTAGTTGAATATCCAAACCATGTACAGTATTTGATTATCTTCATTATTCACATTGTATGACATATTTTCAAACCAAGATGCACTTCTTTTTTTGCTTTTAAACTTGAAATCTTCAATCATTTTAGTACACACGGTCACATCCCTCACTCTTTTTCCTAAGAGCTGCTTCAGATCTCCATCTTTTGCTCCCTTTGTTCCACCCCCATCCTTTCTTTGTACTGCTCTACACATCAGTGTGCACACTGGGGTGCAATATCTTTGACACTCCACCTCCCCCACACTTTACCCCCCACCACCTTTTTTTTTTCTTTCTTGAGGGCACTTGTACATGTTAACCGATGAGGAGTCGATCAAACTGTGTGCTTGAGTGATAAATGAGGAGAAACGTATCATCGATGATGACGACCCATCTCTGCGTGTGGATGTTGCTCTTATTGTCAAAAGGAAAGGCTGCTGTATTTATCTCTCCATGTTTAAATGTATTATGAGGTCAGCGATACTGCCTGCATGGTCATCTGCAGCACAACAATTCCCTCAGCACGCATTGCAATCACATCAGCCCTCTTTTTCTCCGAAACAGTCACTCCATTAATGCTTTCGGTGCCGCGTCTCCTGTGGCCTCAGCATGTTAAATGCTTGCATTCTCCATCAGTCACCCACCACCACAAGACACTCCATCTTTACCCAGAGCCACAGGCAACAGCACAGGGAGGGGAAAAGTGGCAGAAAAGATACAGTCATTTTCAACCATGCAGGTCTTTGCACAAACATAACCGCAACAGTCTCTCCTTATTATGCAGCAGGGGTTTATTTGCATATTTTCCATCCATGAAACACTTAAAAATCAAGACGGCATTATCATAGAGATTCTATTCAAAGTGCATAACAATTTGCCTTTTTTCTTTTTTGCACTATTCTTTTTCAAGAACCCTTCAAAACAACATGAACCATGAAAGACAAAGAATAACAAAGGAAAATACCCACGCACACGCCTCAGATTATTGAATGACTCATTATTTATTATAATGACTTGCAACACTGATGTAATGGACTTAATTGTTTCACAGCACATAATCCCATTTTGCCACATATTTAATACTGATTGTGATATTTCAAATAATAAATGACCATATTTACTTCAAAAAGTGATTTGTTTTTAGGAATAAAATAGGGGGCAGTATTTTTCTGGGGAGAAGGTTGCCATAGTTTCATTACAGACCCTGTTGGATTCTTTTTGTCTCGTAGTCTGACCCTAATTTCTGAACAACCTGGACCTAAGAGCAGCTGGCACTTGTGTCTAAAAGGGCCAGACAGTGCTACAACGTTGAATTAATTCCCCAAACGACCTCCACAGTGACCTGCTGGATGACTTATGCAGTCCGTGGTTGCGACAGGAACCAGTCCTCCAGTATTCTTATTCTAATCTCTATGGACATAGGGGAGGATTATTGTAATCTTTTTGTGAGGCATTAGAGATGCAGAAAGAGATGCTAGGATAAAAATAACGCATTGCAATGGAATGCAGTATTTTTGTCGACCTATGTTACCTCCATCCGGCACTTTTGACGCATTCAGTACAAGTAAACAAACCGCTAATACATACAATGACCAGCTGGATTAGTTATACAAGTGCTGCAGTGAACAAAGAGCTCCTACAGGCTGCTGTGTCACCTGACATCAGTGGAGTGGAGAAAGAATGGCCAAATCGATGTGTGAGGCAAGAAATGTGACAAGAGATGTTAGGGTGAAAATAAAAGATGGTTGGTTGGTTTTCCAGTTATCTCTTTTCTTTTAAAGTCACTTGCTGAGCGTCAGACACGGTTGGATTTCAGTATGACATGCTTGCACTTAAATGTTTTCTTTGATTAACTATATTGTTTAAATGTGTACTGCGGTTAGCATGTTAAAGTTCATGACAGTACAATTAGAAAATGTTGAAATAAACCAAAAGATCAAACAATAACTTGTTCAAAATGGTTGCGAGGGGAAAGACTGCTCCCTTTTGGAGACCAATGTTTGTTCATCATATCCATTGACACATTTAGCAAAAAACTATTGCACATACAACTTATATCACCTACCAACCTGGTTGTGGAGGGAATGTGTGATTGGGGGCTTGTTTTAGAGACACAGGCATCTTGTAGTGACTGAATCAGCTCTGAACTCCAGAGTATCTGGATACAGACAGTCAACAAGCACCGCAGTCAAACTGAACCAAATAAAATGCTGTGGGAAGCTACTTTGGACAGGGGAATGGGCAAGATCAATAATATCGTACAGAAAATGATTGATGCCAATTGATGCCAATTATTTGTTCATATTTGTATTATATTGCTAAATAAATAAACTAAAAACTAAACAAACTACTGCTAAAAGTGGTTCTATAATACTGAATCAAAGGCTGGACTTATTCCACTCACTCTGTTTGCAGTGTTGGCTTAGTTTATGGTCACAAAATAAATAATGTATGTGTGTTTATATATATATATATATATATATTTATGTGTGTGTGTGTGTGTGTGTATGTGTGTGTCTGTGTGTAAAGAAACAGAAGCTGG
This sequence comes from Cololabis saira, assembly GCF_033807715.1. Lineage (NCBI taxonomy): Eukaryota > Metazoa > Chordata > Actinopteri > Beloniformes > Belonidae > Cololabis > Cololabis saira. The sequence goes on along the minus strand of NC_084588.1, from coordinate 27,991,470 downwards.
CCACAAGGTTTTGATGATTTGCGATGTGAGTGGAGGGGATGTCACCTGGGAAGAGTGTTACGGCTGCGAAATCTGGAAACAGTAAAACAAAAAGAAACGAAGAGGGAGTAGCACAAAAAAAACTGTGAACATCAGAGGTAGGCAGGAGTGATCTCTGGCCTCCCCTCTCTCGGCTGCTCCCTTTGAGCCACTAAAAGGCGTGCGGCTTGAGGAACCAGAAGACAGCTGCACTCCCTTCTCGTCCTCTGGGCTGTCCATGGGAAACTGAGGTCCCCTTTCTCAGTTGATTTTAATGCTTTGGGGTCAGCAGAAACTGGGGCCCAGTTGAGTAGGTCCAGCCGAGGATAAAGTTTCACAGCCTTGCACAGCCAGTCTGGACTTTTGTTTTTGTGTGTGTGCTGTGTCCATGCAAGTTTGAGAGAGGGAAGCTGCTTGGAAAGAGCTACTCTGCTGTTATAACAGACAGTGACAGAATTTTGCTGGTTTTCTTTTACTTACGACCGCATTGTATTTGAAATACAACAATCAAGAGCTGATGAGAGTGTAGACTTTATAATCTTTAATTTCACAAAAATCTGTCATTTACCATTTAGGAATTAGACATTTTTAACACAGTACCTTAATTTACAGTGGATTAAAAGTGTCTGGAGAAAGTGGCGTCATTGTAAATATAATCATCATTTTAAATAGTTGCATGAAAATCACAACAATCAACGAATCCCTGAGCTGTGGAGTCCATGGATACACCACTAACTCCGTTTCCTCCCGCGAGATGCTTTGCCAAGCCTTAACTAACCAGCTCCAGTTGCTCCTGGGAGAACATGTTCTTTCAGGTTGAGATCATATGACTGACTGACTCCATCAAAAAGTCTTGAGGTTCTTTCAGCATGTTTGGGTTCATTATCCTTCTGCCTATCACACAATCTATCCCATGTTGCTGCTACGTTTTTTTTGTCTTTTCTTAAAATTGTACTAATTTTTCTAACAGTAAGAACTGGTGTTGTACAGCCTGTTTAACCTTTTAAGTGGGATTTGTGACACTAGGCTACATAAATAAAGCTGGCCTGACTCAAGAATTACATGGTTATACTTTCAAAGCTTTAACCATCAGCCTTTTCCATCACAAATGCTGCACTAGGATCCCTAAATGTGGGTATATCTTCAAAAAAGCTCTCAGACAGTAAAACAGATTGTAACAAGGTCCCTATTTAATGGTTTACATAATGGATTTATTATGTAAACCACTTAAGTAGGAGGTAAACTGAAGGTGCACTGCAACGGAGCAGACCTCAGGGACTGAATAAAGCCCTTACTGCACAGGAATACTGCAAACTATAAATGCAAAAGGTCAAAGCTGTTACACATATCTGGAAAAATCATCTAATTGAGCTCCCACTCTCTAAATTACAGTTAAACATAGATGAAAGGTCCTTAAAATGTTTAGAAACTGCAACTGAGAGATTCACTTTTTGTGTTCTTCACTTCATGGGCAAGCTGCTTACTGAGGTATACTATGATTTCTTTTTTTTCTTCCTTGTATTTTAGTTTGTCCCAATGGACTCTTTTATAGTGATGTTACTTTTAGGAGTAAAATATTCAATACCAACAGGAATGGTAGTCAAAAAAACAAAAATATCTTTTGGTGTGTTACCCAAGAGAGATGGACAAAGAGCGAGTTGATTCTTATTGGATCTTGCTTTCGCACTCATGCATTGGGAGTTCCCGCGATTAGAAGTCCGGCACCAGCATTCATCGACCAGAAGCTCTGGGCTTTCTGCTCGATACTCTTTGTCTGGCCAGGAGGCCATGAGTTAATGTGCTGAACAGGAAAACAGGAGGGCAACATGGAGAGGAGAGAGAGAGAGAGAGAGAGAGAGAGAGAGAGAGAGAGAGAGAGAGAGAGAGAGAGAGAGAGAGAGAGAGAGAGAGAGAGAGAGAGAGAGAGAGAGAGAGAGAGAGAGAGAGAGAGCCTGCATCACATTGATCTGCTCCGTCTCTGTGGACCGAAAGAAGCAAGCAGGCAAACACACATCTGGGATGTAGATTACACTGCTTTCCACAAGGCACACACACAGTACACACTCAAAATGAAGCAAGACTCCAGATTTATTATTACTAGAGCTAGTTTATTATCACTGTTATTGTTTTCTCTTCTTCAGTCAGTGTTGCACAATGAACCCTAAAACAATACAAACCACTAAAAATGGTCTATTTTTTACACATATACATCCACACATACAGTGTATGTGGATATGTATAAAGATTTATAATTTATAATTGTGACACCCTGGTCTAGGGAGCGTGTAGAAACACAACTTAGTTAAAATATAGTATTGATCCCTGACAATGCTCTCAGAACACGTATTAAAACATCTCGTTTTGACCTGAATTAAACTGCGGGAGAAGAGCAAAAATTGGCAGTGACCTCAGCAGACAGACACATAACAAGACATACAGGCAGAAAAATGATCAGACAAATGTGACTGTGTGTGACTTTTTTAAGCTAAATTTAAATATTTGTGCTCCCTTTATTCCTTAAAATGGTCAACCAGTTAATCAGACACAGGAAACGCACTACACACATCAACGTGCAGTATTTTGTTGTCAGGTTGACACCCTGTTTGAACCCTGCAGGACCTAGAAAAAAAAACAAACTGCATAGATGAAATGGAAGTTTAATTTGTTGACCAGCAGTAGTCAACTAGGAAAGATGAGGCGAGATCAAACTGGTAGGCAGTAATAAATGTACACTAGAGGAGCTAACAAACTGATGCTGCTAATCTACTGGCTTCTGTAATGTTTTTTTCTTTAAGTAATTTATCATGGATTTGGATAAAAGATACATCCACCTGGTGGATCAAAATCTGACGATGCTTGTTTGTTAATTTGCCAGACAGATAATCACATCTATCTGGGTGAATCTGACAAAACAACTTTTTAGCCATGTATTTTTATGCAAATCATCTCACCTCAGTCTCAGTAAACATGATTAGATTTTATCTGTGGTGGTTTTCTAGTTTCTTCACACCAGTGAAGCCAGACACAAAGTGTAGGGAGTGTAAATTCTATAATCAATAAAACTAAAGTTCAGTTTGCGGCTTTAACGATTAAAATTGAACTCATGAGTTCTTGAATTTTATGCAGTAAGAGTAGAATTATACATGCAAACCGCAGCACCGCTGGGCAAGAGGGGGTCAAATAGTCCTACCCCTACGTGTTTTGATATGCTGACAATGTATTGACAGAATATTCCCCTCTAAGGGATTTTTAAATTCTCTCTTCCCCAGTAGTGCAGTAAGATTGAAACTGCTATGTGATGCTCCAGACATGAACATTTTTACAATCCTGCTTACATTCCTATAAACAGGATTAAATAACAATTTTTTTATCCTAAATTTGAAGGACGGGCATGGTGTGGGTCAGTCACACAAGCAGCGCAGATTCTACCCTGGAATTATTTTCATAGTTGAGTCGCTTTTACTCGTGTTGACATCAATACAAAACAAATGTTCTCGTCAAGCAAAGATGCCACATGAAGGAAAATGAAGACGTGTTGCTTTAAAAGGTAACAGGACCGACACAACCTCACCCCGAGTCTCTCATGTGAACAGGATGCCAGGTGGGAAACAAGATGAGGATGGAGTGATCATCAGGCACCGGTGAGGGCAAGACAGACTCAACAGAAAAGGTCACTCAACTTATTTTTCATCAATACACGTCATCAAAACAGATTGACCGACAATGTGAGACAGGACCATCAATAGTACCATACTGAGATCACAACATTATTTTGCCATTATTTGGCTGAATATCACAGTGTTACCATCACAAGTCCAATAAGGAATAACTAACTTTTCAGTTAAGCTAAAATAACACGTGGTTTTTTTGTCTTTTTTTTTGTCTTTTTTTTAAACCCATGCAGATCTACTGTAGATGCTTTTCTGCCTACTACCTTTTAAATACACTGGATTCGGTCCACCTTGTAGAAAGAAGAATGTTAAATATAATACTGGTCTCAAACATTACAGTACAGTTACATTAAATCACCATCTCACAATAAATTACTTAGAGAATCTTGCATTGTACAGTCGTTGGGGTCTCAGCAGAAAACAAGAAAGAAAAATCATTGGAATTTTAAGCAGATCACAATCATTCAATCATTTCAGGATGGTCATTTGGTGCAAATTTGATAAATGTCGAGGATATTTTGAGAAAAAGCTGATAGCATCGTGTGTGTGTGTTTGGGGGGGGGGGGGGGGGGGGGGGGGGGCATTTTAGTTACTCAGTAGAGCCTTAAACTGGCAGCATGTTTAACGTGACACAAACTCTGCACATGCCCAGTCTGGGATGTCTTCCTATGACATATGGTAGCAAATAGCAATTATTTCAGTCACAGATTAATCTCTCTTTCATTTTAACAAATGTAAACAAATACATTGATTAAAAACAAACCTAATGCAGTTTTCGAAAGCTCTGTTTTGGACATTGAATTTTTGTTCCATCCTCAGTCCAAACCCCCAAAATATTCAGTTTAATATCCTATATTGTGATGACTAAAAAAATACAAAAATAAAAACAAAAACTAATTCTGACTGGTGCTGTATTACTTTTTCACAATGCCAATGTTTCTCCCTATCCTGAAAGGAATGTTAAGAGGACGAAAAAAACATTCACTAAGACTCGACCTGTTTTCTGTCAAACAAGAGGCAAATAACACGGTTAGATCCTCATTATTCTGCCACTGTGTCTCTTATTTACCTAAACGAACAGATGTGGTTACCCCTCACAGAAAATCTCTGACCAGGATAGAATTCAAAATTTAAGGAGGAAAATAAAGTCCAAAAGGCCAGATTCAGTTGTGATAAGATACAGAGGGAATGTGCATGACGTTACAGATGCGACTTCACAGCGCGTTACGCCCACTGAGTGGCAGAAAAACTGAGTGGCGGAGTAGACTCTCAGTTTGAGCAACACGAAAACATCTAAAATGGGAAAGAGCTGTTGTGCGATCGACTGTACTCACAGATTTAGCAAGAACTCGGAGTTATCGTTTTACAGACTGCCGAAAAATAAGCTTAAGAGAGACAAATGGATCGCTGCAAATCGCAGAAACAACTGGATTCCAGGCATCGAAACGTGGATTTGCAGTTCCCATTTTGTATCAGGTACTGTTGGATTTTTGGGTAGCTAACGTTAAACGGTCAAATCATAAAGTTCGGTGTCCTCATCACTTTAATTTCACCAACAAATCCTGCCTTGAAGTAGCGTCAAGACTTTTGTATGCCTTCAAGCTTTGCTTGGTGTATTTCCCTGGCGTAGAAACTAAGTACATATAAATATCAGGAAACTGGATTCATGGCCAAATATTAATGTCCATGGACCACTGGTTCTTCAGGTAACTGTACGGGTCACTGTCAAGTCCAACTGCCTTTAATTTAAGCCGATTATCAGCTGGTATCCCGTCTTCTCCAGTTTCCCCTACTAGTTGCAGCCGTTTTTGCCACTCAGTGCGAGTAAGGGGGCGTGGTCCAGTGGGAAAGTGACGTCAATGCATACCCTCTATATGGATATAAGAGTCCCTGAGCGTATAATCTACTCGACCAACGATCAGGATTTTCTAACAAGGGGAAGGGGAAGCTTCCCAAGACTGTAAACTACATAAAACCAAGGCCTGATTTACAAGAGCTGTGAAAGCGAAGGACTCACGTGTTCCCCTTTACTAATGGCACTCCAGCACTGGTCAGTCAGTGATGACAGATTTGAGCAGCCCATAAATAACACAGGTTCTAATATTATATAGCAAAATGACATCCTGATCTATCAAAGTCTAATGACATAAACATGATCGTCACTGCACCACATTCCCAGCGGATCAAGTTAAACAGCATGGCACTCGCACCTGGCGCATCCATGGGGGTTAATCACTTCCTGCACATGGAGATTACCCTTAAATTACAACAAAGGGGAAGAGGAATTATCTACGAATGAAAAACACACTACTTGTATCCCTAGTGAAATTATTCCCAGTGGAGGTGAAAATACTGATTAAGGCTGCAGCAGCCCCAGAGAAAAACTATCACACTGGCAGGTTATAAATATACACAGAGGATACATTTAGGTCTGGCATTTGTTTGGCTGTTTTGACAGTTTGCCTTTTTTTCCCCTAACACTTCCAACACAATATTAACACCAAAGTGTACAATTAAATACAAGAAATAGATGCAATTAACACACCTGCAGATAAATAAGCAAAAACATTGTGTATTTTTAAGAAGGCATAGATTAGCTAAAATGGTCACGGAGAGCGAAAACACACTGGCTTTGCATAACAAAATATATAGTAATTATCTGCTGTGGGGACACGCACAACTCTGGTGTGGAATATGAGGCTCCCTTTTAGTGACACTGCAGTTCCTTCTCAATAAACTGACTTATGAGCAGGCTGGTTTACCTCTCATTAAATTACAAGAAGTACCTTTGATCCCACATGAATCCTTCAGAATTACAAAATTCATCCAACTGGTGTGTTTCGGAGAGAGCAACATCATTTGCGATGCTTTTCAGAGAACAATGCTGTACTTGCTACCATCCATTGCTAGCTAGTACATGGCAGTAAAGCCTGATTTATGCTTCTCTGGTGAATCAACGCTGCCTCGATACAGAGCCTCTACTTCACCTGACATGCACCTCCAAACGTTTTTGACTATGCAGTGAAGTGATGCCAACCAAAGGGGCTGCACTGTATCATTTCTGGCATTTCCCTTTTCTGCTTTGTCCCCTCTACTAGACTCAAATGGTGCACAGACCACCTCTTTGCACAACTTCTCTCTGCAACATTTGCACTAAAAGCACGAGTTGTTCCAGATCGATCAGCTCCAACTTCAACAACGTCCTCACTCATGGAAAAGTTTAGCCGGAGGGTAAACACTTAAGCAAAGAGTTTCACATGATTTTATGAAACAGCCTTCTGAAACTGGACAACCCCTATCGTTTTGGAGGGGGAATTGCTTCATTGCACTTTACGAGGTATAGACATCAACACAGACATTCAAAAGGTACGCAACAGCGTTTAGGCAATGATGTTCCCTTTGAGCGGTGGTAACAGAGAAAAACAAATCAGGCTTTAGAATTTGTCGTCAGCAATGTTCACGTTTCATATTTCATATGTACTGATGATGATGATGATGATGATGATGATGATGATGATGATGATGATGATGATGATGATGATGATGATGATGACTATGTGCTTTCATATGACATGTCCGGAATTCCATCCATTCTTATGTGAACCTCCTCAACCTCTGACCTGAAAGTGTGAAGGTTCTTCTCTATTTTTTTGGAAGGTTATGGCTGGTGTCCACTATATGAGCCAAATTGCTTGTACGGATACCATTCAGTTTTCTATGGACAGTAAATAGTCATGGTCATTGCCTATGCAAGGCATTGTGGGAAGGCAGGGCATTTGGGGAGTCTCAAAAAGTTGAACTTTATGCAAATATAGGCATCCTACTCAAGGGCATTGTCCAATAAAGTGGACATCACTGCCTTTGATAGGAAGTTTCTCCTCAGGTCAGTTGCTGCATTGCGGTACTAAAACGGAGTATGTAAAACAATTTACGCCGTATTAAAACCATGGAGGAGAAGCTGATGGTGACCGAGACATGATCCCTCCCTGGCTACCTTTTAGGACAGCGAGTGGAGGAATCAGACCTGGAGAAAGGTGTCAGAGGTTGAGAGCAGAAGTACTTTCATTAAGGATAAGGTTGTCTGCTTGAAGTAGTTTGCTATATTTATGCATGACACAATAAAATGTTATGAAATGTTAAGAGTTTCTCCCACAAAGCAATGTTAGCATTAGCATCAAGCCAACCCATCTGTTACATAACGCTGGTTTCTTTTGGTGAACACCAGGGGGCATGCTCCATATTTCATAGGGATTAATGACAAGTGGAAACAAGGTGAAAAAAACAACCTGTTCTCAGCATCTATGAGCTCAATCCAAGTCACAAAGGAAACCCCAGTGCGGTATTGTGTGTCATCGTGTCCCCCACTTTTTTTTTTTTTTTTTTTTTACATAAGTAAATCACCAGTAAGACAAAATCAAATTAAAAGCCTGTGATATGTTAAAAAAAAATCTATTACACATTCACATCCACTAGAAATGAAGTATAAAAAAAAGAAAAAAAAGAAATGAAGTATAAACTGTTAGTGTATGATATAAAAGACCTGAAAAGACCATTTTATGTGTTTTTTGTTCATCTGTCCAGCATGTTTCAATAACTGCAACATCTACACGTTTATAGTACACAGTACAGCATATGTGTGTTTGCAACGACTTAATAGTACTCTATAGTTTCCTTAATTACGACCTGAGAGAAAGGCCAAAAACAGGGTTGAGGTAGATAACCATTATGCATCCTAGCAATTCTTGTTCATGATGACACAGAGAGAGAGGGAGGCCCCGTGATTGTTCAGCCACCCAACAACTGTCTCCCTCCCTCGACCAGCTCTCCGTCTGAGGTCGTCAGTGTTTAACGGGTACAAGTGTTCCTGAAGCACCTTAACTGGTCGGTGTTGACAGGAAGGACAGGGCTGAGCAGCTGTCCAGCTTTTGGGAAGAATTACAGCAGATAAGACAGCAACCATCTCATCTGTTCGGCACCAGAAGTGTAAAAGGCTACTGAATTGTTTAAAGATGAGGCAGGTGATGTGAAGGAACAAAAAGAGTAGTGCAGCAACATATATTCTGAGAAAGGTTAGAAATACACTGCTGTCGTCTGACATAATTAAACCGAATAATCTTTTTGGAAATGGCTCATTTGTAGTTGGTGTTTAAAAAAAAAAAAAAAAAAGGGATACTACTCTTTTATCTGTGTTCTTAAAGGAATAGTTGAGTGTTTTTCTGGTATAGATTAAGGTGAGAAAATCAATACTGCTCCCATCAGTATTTGTTACACATCTGTCTCAAATTGTTGGTTTTAAGCAGTGGGTTTTTTTCCACGGCTTAAACATGATTGATTAGTTTGCCTCAGAGGTGGTAGTAGGTGAATTTTGTTACTTTTACCTCCTTTAAATGTCAGAAAGGATCACCTACCGGTTCTATCATTTCATAATGGAAAAGGAGAAATCAAGAGAAGTATTGATCCTCTTTTCTCGATGCCAGAAACAAACAACATTTCTTTAAATATCAAGCTATTCCTTTAGGTCATTACAGAAATAGAAAAAAAAATTGAAGCATCAGTTTCTTACTTCCTATTTGTGTAAACACATTCAATCAATGAACTAAAATTCAAATATAAACAGATTTGAGTCAAGTACTATATGTGTATATGTCTCATTTAGCCTAAATAGTCCTGAAAATATTATTAGCAATGCAGTGTATCTCTAATAGCAATGTCATTCAACTACAAGTGGAAAAAATACAATGACCTTTAAAATAAAACATCTATAGTACAGACAACTAACAGCATAATTTACAAATATTATCAACATACTGTAAATCATGTTATCAATCTGTCAGTTTGCATGAGGTTCTGACGCTCTGCAAACATCGCAATCAACAACAGAAGGACTACCCGACTTCACAAGGGGGAAAAAAGAAAGGATCTCATTATGCAATAAACAAACATCAACAACAGCGACAACATTAACATTGTTAATTTGAGGTAGAACAATAATTTCAGCATTTGGAAGTGCTTTATGTTGGATGCTCGTTTTTTCCCATTTCATGTCAAATAAGCATGTCAAATAAGTGGAGAGACGATTCCTGACATCTGAGGTAGAGCGTCACCTGATCTTGTAGTTTTCCAGCCAGTCAGTTCCTCCATGCGTAAAATAAGTGTGAGCATAAGGGAAAGTTGTCTCCAAAAGCTTCCCACGACACATTCATTCCGGCTGAGGTAGGTTTTTGTGAACGCATCCAAGTCTAGTACCTGTATGAAGGCCGATACCGAACTAATTAAAGAAAAAAAATGCTGATATCGCTGAAACAAAGTCCTGAGAGAGAATATATTGAATCCCTGGAAGAAAACTGAGGTTTTCGGTGAGTAAGACGGTGGAGTCAATGGTGGGTGAGAGCCGGCAGCAGGAGTCTTTGACGTCCACGGAGATACGAGTAGAGATACGACCAACCATAACAGCTTTGACATATAGATGATAAAGATATGTGTATATCTATATATCTAAATATAGATACATATATTTATGAACTTGAAAATAAAGTCATTGTATAACAAGGACATTCTGGGGTCTCAATTCTCTGTGCTGCCAAACACCAGAAAATCAACAAAAAGACCAAAAATCTTTAAAGTTGTACATCTATCTAGAAACCTCTGGCCAAAAACACTCCAATTTACAGTCCTAGAGCTTCCAGAAACTCTCTTTGCACGAAAAGAAAAATTACTTAAAGGAATAAAAAATAAAACACTTGTCAACCTGAGTGAGAGGAAAGTCTAAGCGGCCACAAGAAAGGGTCATGTGAACGGGCCTTCATACATGGTGAGCTGCTCCTGCTGTAGGATGCTCCTGGAACGGCGTCTCTTTCTCCACCACAAACTCGTCCAGCGGTATTGTAGACAGCTGGGTGTCATTCAGCATGTAGGACTCGGACTGAAAACATAAGCAAATGGCAATCAGAAGACAGCGTATGATGACAATGATTCATTGAACATTGTGACCCTTGAGAGATTTTAGAGAGAAACAGGAAAGATGGCATGTTACCACAAGTTTCATAATCTCCATGACGTAAGTTGAATTCAATGTTGTGATTAGATGGCCATTAAGCAGCTATTTGTTGACTCGAATTGCGTGTGGTTTCACAGAGAATCAGTATAGTGGACAACAGCACAGAAAATGGCAACTGACTTTGTGGCATCTTTGAGTCATAAGGAACTGCTGCATTTAAATGTCATGCATATAATGCATACAAACTCTCCTCCACCATATGTGCAACCATATCAGGTCCAAGAACAAGTCTTCCAACTGAGCACGAGACACAACAACAAACCAGACTTCAGAGATCAGTCATGCTTGGGACGGTGTGGATTGCCTAATGTGAATGCATCCTAAAACTTTAACCAGGAAAACAGAGCTTTAAAGCAGCACAATGTAACTTTTCCACCTTAATATCATATTTCCAGAGTCATTGTGATGGTACATCAACTTCCAACAGGTTTAACACCTCTGTCATGGTCTGAGGGGTCTGTGTCGCCTTCACTGGCACTATGTAACTTTGAGGTGCATGGTAGGAACCCTGCCACACTACTGGTAAAGCATTACCGCTTTTGTCCAAAGGAGCCGCCAAACTCAACAAAAGCTGAAAGTTACTTTGTGCTGCTTTAAGCTTTCTTATATATTTTCAGTGGACATTTGACATATATTTGATTTGATTTCCTCCTCTAGCAGAACTTTATTTTTTTTAAGTCACTATCATACGCATACAGATGATCCGGATCTCTCACTCACCATGCTTGTATCTCGTGCGCTGGGTTGAGTGAAAAGTGTCTGGAGCTCATTGCTGCAGACCACTTTCTTCCCTGCAGCACCACCATTGACGTCCATGTCTCTCCTGGCAGCCCCTTTCAGCCCAGAAGACCTCTGAGACGAAGAGGACGATTCTATCCCTGCGCTGTGCCCCGCCTGGGGGGTGGCCTGAACCGTCTTACACATCATTAGCCTGGGGATTATAAGAACACACATGAAACAACTATCAGCTGTGTGAACAGATCAGGCAAATACTGAAAAAGTTGTTTTTTATTTTCTTAATTCAAAGGTGAACATGTTCATTCTTACCTTCCGCGGTAGCTGAATATGAGGAAGAGCACACAGAAGATAATACACGTCACTCCAATGTGAATCCCGATAATGATGCCTGTAGTTGAGCTTTTGCTATGTTCATCTTTCACGCAGTCACACGGACCATTCAGCACTGAGGAAATACAGCACATGTGTGAGCGAGGTGTTTAGACTGTACGAGCAGACTAAATTAAAAACAAGACATGACAGAATATACTTGGTGGGAAGCAATAAATGCACATAGATTTGTAAAGCAATCACCTGATTTCTCCAGTGTCTCACGGAGGGAAACAAATCTCACGGTGGCGTTCCCTTCGCCGTACTGGTTGTATGCAAGCAGCTTAATCTCATAGACCAGCGAAGAATCTGAACAAATGCCAAAACAGAAAGCAAGGTGACTTTACGAAGCATCTCTCAAGACAAATCACAACAACCTCATTTTCACTGTCGCTACTTTTAGCTCTTAGAAGAAAACAAATGCATTTTGGCATCTGTCAAAAACCTATGAATGCACTTTTGTTTTTCCAGCTGAGGAATAAACTTTTATTCAGGCAGGAGTGTTTTTAGTTTCTAAATTCGGTTTAATTAGGAAATATTAGTCAGTGACTTCCAACTAAGAACACTACCATTTTCTAATCTTTAACTTGGGTAAGGTTAGGCAGCCTACATGGTAAAAACTTGATGTAAATTGAGTTCCAACTTCCTACTTTAAAGGGTACAATGAATGCAGCATCATTCTGCAGCAAAGGGGGCGCAAAGCCAAGCAGAACATGCTCACTTGCGAACCGCAACTGGTTAATATGCTGTATCTTTAATCGCTCATCCAAAGTAAGTAGGCTTAAAGGAGTATGAGGCAGGATTGAGGCAGGATTTATGAAAAAAATCTGTATACATTTTAAGTTTTCTAGTAATAATGTCAGATGAAGCGTTCCAAACCAAAAAAGAATGAGCCCTCTAGTGTATCTCTCCTTTGCCTTGAACAGGCTGTGTGCTGCAAAATGTGCTGCAATTCGGGGGCCGAATTTCCCGCGCTGTCCTGCGGATGTGACGTCACATGACGCTGCATGCGCGTTCTCCCCGTTCTCCCGTGCCGGCTTCGCTGTTGGCTGCAGTACCCCCGACGGCCGTCGTGGCGAAGGGTGGCGCTAATGAGTCTCATTTCTTAATAGGAGCCTCATGCTCCTTTAAAGTTGTAACTATACTAGCAAGATGTGAAAAAATCAACAACCAAGAGTCTGGATGCAGTTTATGGTGTCCAAAAGACTCAGACTTTGGAAAGATAGGCATCCAACAGATATCACAAAAGTAGTTGAAAATTTTGCAAATAATATGAAATATATCGGCCCATGTAACCGAAATTCTTTATCAATGGTGTCAATTAAAAGTCACTTTTAATTCTAAATTTGATATATTTAACTGAGCAAACTGAACACAAACAAATCTGAGAAATAAAAAAGGAGAAATGGCAAAGAACTTTAGTGAAACAGTCAGGTGATGTCTCACCGAGCTGAGAGATGCTGTACTGGGTGACGTTGCCAGGGAAGTTGATGGGACCCGTGAACAAAGGTGTGTGTGCCCTTCTGTAGTACAGTCTGAAGCCTTGATGTTGGCCCATCTTGGGGGAGGATTCCCACATTACTTGTACAACACTGCTGTTCAACACCTTTGTCAAGAGAGATGGAGGAGCCGGCACTGCGACGCAATTAACATAAAAAAGTCAATTAAATTGGTGCAGCAGCACGGCAGTAGCAGCAGCTGGTAAAGTATGATATTAAATATCATTAGTAACGTTTAATAACTGGACTGTAAAACAGGATTTACAAGCAATGCAACTTTTTGATTAGATTTGACACAAAATAAAATCATTTTGTATTATTCACTTATGTTCATATTCTTTGTAATCTGCATTAAACATATATTGAAATTATATTAAAAAGTTAAAAAAACAAAAGCAACCCCAGTCTGATCAAATAACTCAAATAACTTGATTAGACCAATTACAGCAGTAATACTGCAGTAATTGGTCTAATCGACTGCTCTCTGCCTCAGTAAAATGTGTTTTTATGGGTGAAAGATAAGCATTATGAATGAGTGTGCGTAACGGTTCCTAACTCACCCTCCCCACGTGAGCTTTCTGTGACACTGTCAGATGCTTTGCTGGCTCCATGGGAGGTGTAGGCTTTTACGTAGAAGGTGTAATTGGTGGAGGGCTCAAGATCACGGATGACCTGCTGCAGCGTCACCTTACTGACAGCCTCCTCGTACTCCATGTCCACCGGGTCTGAAGGAGGAATGACAATGAAAAGAGTCAGGGACGGACGCAAGGACAAAAATGCGAGAGGAGAGGACGGGTGAAAGGAACGGCAGGCATTAAAATGATAAAATTATATGAAGAGAGGAAAACGATAAACACAATCTGTTCTTGTCATTATTTGTGGTTATTGCCCATTTCATTGGTTTTATCAATGCTGTGCCGCTAGTTAATAGTTAATGTAATAAGGCCCCTGGAGCCTGAATAAGAATGGCTGCATGAATCGCAGGGGTGGAGAGAGGGGAGAGCAGGGAGTTATACTGAACATGTTAAAGGATTTTATTGCTTTTAATTCAGAGACACCCAGCCATAACTACGATTTACCTCCAACCCTCAATCCATTGGGCCGTGCCATTTTTGGGTAATTACAGCTGGGTAAATCCGGTTGGTTGGCCCCACAGGGCTCTTAATTATCCATCACTGAGAGGTAGAAGGAGATCGGCTGGCACTTCAAAGTTGCCCAAAGCTGTGAATAAACTCAATGCACATGCACAAACTAGAATGCACATGTGAGAGCCTTATACCTCATAGTAGTCCACACTTATAGCACACACGGGAAAAAAAACATCCTTTTTTATATTCATGTGTCGAGTGGACGGTTGGGATTTGTATAAAGCAAAGGATAGATATTTAAGCCTTATTTATATCTGACATTGACATGTGTCCTGGGTGATCTGATAACAAATGGAGAGCTGTAAGTGCGTCAGCTTACCCTTGGCATTAAAATGCATCTCCATACACATTTCCAGTCCCTGCTGGTAACTGGATCTCACTTTCCTGCTCTATATGCAAATGAGCACATGAACTACGCCACATGCAACCAGCTCTGGACATAAGTGGCAGGACTACATTTTATCCAGTCACTTAGGCAACATTTTATGGATCAACATTTTTCAGATCTGCCTAAGTAATAGCACCAGTGGCATTTTGACAAACATTTTAATGATTTAATGATTATTTGATACATTATTTCATACATTTGATATAAAAGACATGTGAATGAGTAAGTAAGTAAGAAAATGAGACACACTATACATTTAAAAGAAATGTGTTTCCAGTTCTGGAAAGCCCTGTGTGCATGTATGCGTGTAAATCTGATGATTTAACACACACAAGCTGATGCTTTTAAATTCCCTGCAGTCTTCGTAAGCCTTCTACTCCTATTTCACGCTCACTTTGTTGTTTGGTTTAATTAGTTAAATCTGTCAAATTTGATTATATTCAAAACTTCCATGGCGTAAAAGTAGTGAGACAGACTACATTTATTTGACAGATGCTTTTGTCCAAAACAAATTCATTCTGCAGAACCTGGAATAAAACATACCTTTCATGAGACTACATGTTTACACCTGGCATTCATCCATCCATCCATTATCTATACCCGCTATATCCTTTGCAGGGTCACGGGGGTCTGCTGGAGCCTATCCCAGCTACTCTCAGGTGAGAGGCAGGGGTTCACCCTGGACAGGTCGCCAGTCCATCGCAGGGCCACATATATATAAACAGACAACCAGATACACTCACACCTACGGGCAATTTAGAATCATCAATGAACCTAGTATGTTTTTGGACTGTGGGAGGAAGCCGGAGTACCTGGAGGGAACCCACGCGAGCACGGGGAGAACATGCAAACTCCACACAAGGAGACCCCAGCCGGGGAGTCGAACCAGGAAGCCTCTTGCTGTGAGGCAACAGTGCTAACCACCAAGCCACCGTGCTGCCTACACCTGGCATTAATATCCTTAATTTATGATCCAAGAAGAAGAGAGCCTGACGATTACTCGGCTCACTGTGTTCAAGTTTCTGTTACCACTAGAATTGCTCAAAACCTAAATATTGTGAAGAAAACATGTAATGGAAACACTTTGAATTCGAAAAAACTCTCTAATGTCACGAAGACCTTTTAAGCTTTCATGAGGTGTTTTTTTAGTGGATATTCCAGTTTAGCACAAAAGTTTAATAGAAACACTTTCTTCCCCTTTTTTGATCCAAAGCCATCAAAACATAGTTACCAGCTGTTTTTGGCCCAGTTAATACGACTACTACTACTACTACTACTGTAATTTAGCAGACACTTTTATCCAAAGGGACTTACATCTGAGACACACACACCATGGAGCAATTAGGGTTAAGAGCCTTGCTCAGGGGCCCAAGGTGGTTCATCTTGGTTGCCATTCTGGGGCTTGAACCCAGACCCAAGCCCACCTCTAGACTATCACCCACCACACTACTCAATCATTATGCATTATTTCATTACTAAAGGGCTTTAGCTTTGAATGATCAATTGAATGATCATCCTCTGTCTTCATTATCTGTTGACTGTTGACACAACAGCAGTAGCAGTAGCTGCAATAATTTGACCAAAACTAAAGATGTTTCTGTCGATCCCCTTCGAAGTCGAAATCATCTTCTTCTTTGTTTTGAAAGAGGCCTTACAGGACGAGATTGTAGGGCCATTACGCTCGTAAAAAGAAAAACACAGTTCAATGGAAACACTGGCCCCCTGCAGCAGTCTTTGTCCCAATTTTTAGAATTGTTGCTTTTGCTTTGTGAAAAAGAGTAATGGAGATCCACCTTCTGACAAATTCATGAAACCTGCCTCACCAATTTTAGATAAAAGCTGTTTTGAATAGAATCAAATTTGATCAATTTAACTAATTAAACTATTGACATATTTTTTACATCAGAATATGGCTGCACGATTAATCGTTAAAAAATCGCGATCTCGATTCATGCTTGAACGCAATCTCATTTCCAAATGACGACGATTTAAATTTTTTTTTTTTTTTTTGGATGTTTATTGTTTTTATGTTCAATGTCAGCTGTTACAAAGTTGATGCCAGTCTTTTATCAGGCACCATCATATTTTTTGTAACGTTTACCTTTTGTATCGGCAGCTTCTTAATAGCAGCAAAAGGCAATGGGGGGTTCATCCCAGAGGAATAATTTGTTGCCTCAGAACTACAGGATCTGTTACAAGTCCCCTTTCTGAAAGGGTGTTCAACTCAGGGAGGAACAAATATTGTTCAAAATTGTTATTATTGTTTAAATTATTCAAAGGTTTGTGTAAAGAAGACAAGAGATGTTTATTGTTATTATATTTTTGTTCAGCTGTTGCAAAGTTAAAGTAATAAGTGCAATAAATTTTGTATTTGAAAAAAATCGTGAGAGAATCGTGATCTCAATTCTAAGCAAAAAAATCGTGATTCTCATTTTGTCCAGAATCGTGCAGCCCTACATCAGAATCAGAATCAGAATCAGAATACTTTATTAATCCCAAAGGGCAATTCATTTATACAGTCGGCCTGTCCATAGCAACAACACACAATACACAAAACGGGCAACATCCACGACCACATCAGCAACAACAACCACAACCAGTGACAGCACAGCAGAGCAGAATGCAAATACTTTATGGTTCACAGTCGTTCATAGCAAGAAAACTTAAGTTTCATTTTGCATTTAGCAGCCTTATGGCAGACGGAACAAAAGAATCCGCATAGCGGTTAGTTTTCCGCAACGGCACATAATACCGCCGACCTGAGGGCATAATTACGAAGCGGTTGGCCAGAGCATGATCAGGGTGGGAGAGTATCTTGTCTGCTTTCTGCACCACCCGTGCTTTCCAAAGAGAGCAGAGGTCCTTCAGCTGGACTCCAGTAATTTTAGAGCAAACCCTAACGATGTCGTTCAGACACTTCTTGTTTTTCATGGATAGACCACCAAAAGTTGAAGACTGTTTACTATGATATAGTAAACAGTTTTTACTGCAACTTATTCTGATGTCATCCATTTCAGGAGGATACAAATCTTCCGTTCAGCACCCACCTGAGGTCTTGCGAATGTGGAGCACATAACCGATGATGTCCTGAGTGTTCTGATCTGGCTCTCTCCAAGACAGTCGGATGGTGGTGGGCGAGAGGGCTTCGGCCGCCACATGAGTGGGCACCCCGGGCAGTCCATCAACCCACAGCACGGTGAGACGGGCACTGGCCTGCGTGGAGCCGGCGCTGTTCTCAGCGATGCACTGGTAGATCGCCTCATCATCCCGGCTGATGCTATTTACCGTCAGAGTGCTGTGGAAAGAGGGGGAGGAGGTAAATGAAATGGGAAACTGGGAAGCTGAGTTTCTGGACCATAAATACTGGTTCTGTAACTTGCAATTAGTGAATAAGCAGGGGAACACTGTATGATTCCCAGACTCATATTATTTCAGTGTGTAATAATAAAGCATTGTACAATGATGATTCCAAGTAACTGGATCAATGCTGATTCGTGCCATTTTTGATGGATAAATAAATCATGTTGGGCGACATGTGTACACATTTCTGAGTGAATCTGAATCCAGACCACTGATGTTTGAACCATTTAAATCTATCATGATGATGTAACGCCGACGATGGCAGAATGTCATCCAGCCTTGTGGAATGACTCACAGGTGGCGGGTGAGAGGTGAAGGGTTATAGCACTTTACATCCAAAAAGGACACGCTCAGGAGAATTTGGTTGTCAACTACTGGAGAAAATACTAAAGATTAATGACTATGATTTTAAAAACAATATCATTCAGTGAATTCTTTGAAATTTTATATGGTTTTTGAAATACTGGAGTCTTCAACAGCATCAAAACCAAGTATTTTGTCTTTTTATCTGAGAATTAAATTTAATTTGCTAGTTTTAGACATTGTCTGAAATACAGTAACTGCTGAAACAAGCTTGCTCAGAAAGGGAGAGGATCTACCACGAATGATGAATGTGACATTATGGTTGTCAAGCGCACAAAGCAGTGTGCTCTGCTGTGTGAGAGCAAAGAGATTTATGGCATGTATTCACATCCGACGGACAAAATCTAAAGAAGATCCCAACTGCAAAGCACATACATTCAAACAGATTCATCTCACGGCGAAGCTCCCCGGGGGAATCAATAAATCTATTTCAGGTTTTGAATAAAAAAAAAGTAAATTGCTTGCATCAGTAAAACCTTCATGCATGTATATGAACTCAGATTCCAGTGGACAACAGCACACACACACACACACACACACACACACACACACCCCTATCGCACCTAAGCTACACGCTGATCTCTGTCCTCATCTTTCTATCTTTGCTTCTTCCCTCCCACCTGGCCCCTTTTTGTCCGAGCAATAGCGTTGTAAAAGGTGAAGACAGCATTGTATAAATGTTTGTATGTGCATATGTGTGCATGCTGAGTAGGTGTTTTAAGACAAGAATACACTATCGGCTTCTCACAGTATGCTCCTCCTAAGGCAAAAGAAAGAAAAAAACGCTGAACACGAGAAGAAGTCCTGTGGTGTAAAGACTGTCTCAATGCCAAGGCCACTTCTTTTTCTTTTTGCATAATATATACCTGGATGAAACTTGCAACTCCAACATATATATATATATATATATATATATATATATATATATATATATATATATATATATATATATATATATATACATATACATATATATATATATATATATACAGAGTTAGATCTCTATCAAATTCAAATCATAATTCTTGAGAAAATTAAAATACTTTCTTAAATAATAAGTAAACTGGCTTCTGTTCAACATCCCAGTTCAACATCTCATACAGCAAGTTGTTAATCTGTCCACTGTTGTCCAGAAGAGCCAAATGTCATCTCACTTTGATTGACAGGATGTATCCTCACCGCGTTAAGTGAACTTTTAACAAGATTTGGTCACAGTCCACTGACGAAAAGCAAGCAATTTATTGGAAGAAGAGTCTTCACTTCCTGAACCTGATATCACATGAGGAAAGTGAGATGTCAGGACTCAAAAGCACTGACTTCAGGATGGTTTGTACTCGCAAGGGGAAGTTGTGTGGACAGGTCTTCTGGGTCAGCAGGTAGGATAAAGGATTGAATCACTATTTCCTGTTTACAAAATTGATGTGCTCAGGCAAAGAAATGTACGTATCTAATCTCAGGCAGAATAGGCTGCAAGTCAGAGGAGTGATTATTCTCCAGGTGGATTCAATCTGGATAGTTATCAGGTCAAAGGGACCCGCTGTTTTTCAACTTCTCTGAGCCAATCTCACCTCTGACCCCTGAGGCGGCAGCAGTCACCAGTCCTCAGCTCGCTGGCCAACCATCACATTTCTGACAGCCTTTCATATCAGAGATGGATGGAGTGTTTGCAGCCAGGCAGCCTGATCAGACGCCACAGATGCAGGAAAGAGGCCCCTCGGGGAAGCACGACCCAGAGCTTCCAGGGCTGCAGGGGCCCCCTGAGTGTGTGAAGGAACGACACAGGAGTTTCCCAACACTTTGGCACAGTGTTCAAAAGCATGTGTACACATTAACACACACATGCACTGGTACACTGACAAACACACCGGTCACATACTGTTCAATACATGTGGACTGGACCAGCCAACACCTTTAAATCTTAAAGCTTTATTAGATTTGACAGTTTAGAGAATATCGGAGTATTGGAAAAAGTTGGACAGAGAAAAGTATTTTGTTCCCATAACTTTGACATAAAGATTGCTTGATTAAGATTGTTTCTTGTTCCTCTGCCTCGAAACATCAAACATGCTCGACATAAGGAAGGTACAGGTTTTGGTTGTTGAATCAATTATTGTTCAATTAATCAAAGATCAGGGCGCCTGACAGCTCAACTGGTTGAGGTTGCTCCATGTGCTGCAGCTACAGGTTTGATTTCCCACTGTTCCCACTCCGCACACTTTCAATAAATTACACTAAACTCATAATAAGTATATTAATATTATTATCATTAATATTAATAATAATAACAATACTTATAATATATATATGATAATAATAATCATCATCATCCTAATGATGATCAAAGGCTTACTAAATGCAATCTTTTGAGTTGTCAATAGTTTTATTTATTGAAAAAAGAAGAAAATAATCTCCAATCCTAAAACGTGCTGTCCTGTCCTGGTTGCTTCACTAACCACGGTATCATCGTGGCGATTACAGATAGTACAAAAAAAATCCACCTCCCTAGAGTTGTCATGGGAAATCAAACAACTACGATCAAAATGGTATTTTGAACCAGGCTGTTGATGTGTTTATTTCTGCTCTAAAGTTGGACATTTTAAAATGGGAGCCGGTGGAGATTGACTCACTTGTGGAGAAAGCCTCAAGCGGTCAGTTAGGGAACTGCAACAACACTTAATTCTGCATGAGCCTCAACACGGAGGTAGGTTAGTGCCTGAGCTTGTTTCAATTTAACTTTTGGAGAAAAAATAAATAAAAAATGTTTGTAGCATATTTGATATACAGGACGATGGTGGCAGTTTAATGATGACAACAATGTGTGTTTGTTTTTTTACTTGTATTAAGAGTATTAAGAGTATCAAATGAGACACATTTTCCATTATAGGATAAAAGCAGAATAAAGGAGCTTTTACCATTTTTAGCTTAGAGGGTCTAAGATTTACTTTTGATCAGTCTCTTGTTGAGTCACCTTGTCATTTTCTCTTCTGTTGTTATTGTCTTAGTTGTTTCTGCCAGGATGTCACTCAAAGAGCTAGTTTCATCATTACTGATGTCTGACAGTTTCTGTACAGTTTCAATAAAGGCAACAAAAAGCCTGTAAAGGGAGGACAACTGCGCAGTATTCCTTAAAAAAATACTGTGGTTATTTTTTGTGGATAACAGGGAAAGGAGACCACAAGAGCTAGACAACGCTTCCTAAAAGCAATCAGAGTTTCCCTCAAATGAAATTAAAATCAGTATTGTAGTGCTGCTTTTAAAGACAGTTTCAGTCACATACTTTTACAAAAGACAATGTGCATTAATGTTTTCAAGCAGACTATGGATCTATACAATGTGTTAGGAGAAAAAAAAAGGTCTGAGTGACAGAGAAGAAAAGATGTGGGCGGTGTACGTCTGGAATTTGTGCTGTTTGCTCGTCTCCAACTCCTGAAACATGCTGTCCTGTCCTGACAGGTTGACACCATCATTTACTCATCAGTTCGAGGTCATTTCACAGATTGACAGATAAGGCTGTGGGCCAGAGGAATGGCTGACAGTGGGCTTTCGGGTCTGTTGTTCAGCTGCTATACGACTATGTTTACTCTCTGTTGTTTCTGGGTAGCGCCCCATCAAAAGCCAGCAGGGCCATTCTGGATCCAGCGAGAGCTGAAGAGAAGAAAATATGGGAACAAAGAGAAAACAGGAGGAAGAGGTGGGGAACGGGGAGGAGAGGAGCGGTGAGCTGTCTGTGGATTCAGAGGAGGGAAGGGCCCAGGGATATGACTGATTACAGACAGGTCAAAGTTCAAGGCCAATGCCCAGACCCCAGCGCCTGCAGGGGGGGGAAGAAGGAATATGTGGGGCACAGAGAGGGGGCCACATACAAAAAAACGCATGTTCTTGCTGAAAGAATGGAAAAAAACTAATACATAGAAGGGAGAAAACACCCTTTGAAACAAATCTACTACAAATTCTCAGGTTCTTGTGATAACTTTCCCCCCACAGACTTTTGCTATTAATTACAGAACACACGGCGCCACTCAAACACTCACTTGGAGCTTTTTTCTTTCATCTTTTTCCGTTGTCAGCAACGGTGTCTCTAAACACACTATGGGCTAGCTTCCAATTTCACGATTGTTAGACTGTTTGATGTGAGATCACAGCTTGAACATACAAGATGATCAGACATTCCAGTTTCAGACTGAAGCACAAGCTCTTACGGAGGCTTCAGTTAACATGTTTCACAGGAACCTGGTCAGCAACGGCTTATAAATACTGGTCTTTCATTGGAGTGGGTTTATTTGTCCTCGGGAGTCTTGGGTGTCAATATCTTTAGATATCAGACTCTGACTCACCTTCACCATGAGCAATAACGTCGGTTATAGAGGAAGCCAATCAGCTCTTCTCTGACATCAATGCATCTTATGCAGGATTTTAAGTAATTGTGTCCTCTGTGCATGTGAATGAGGAGTAAAGGGCAACACACTTGTGTATTTTTAACTTTGACTGTGTGACTAAGGGTGGATGCGAAATGAACGGCATATACCAAGGGGTTATTTGCGCACATACAGGCTCACTTGCTACTTGATTTCTGATTAATGTGCGTGCAAACGTGCATGTGAATGAAATGTGTAATCGATCGCCCTTCCTTCCCTTGTCCAATCTGTGCTTCAAGGTCAGTGTCATGAGACACAGTTCAGGAGAGAAGACGTTACAGTTGTCTTTTTTTTAAAAATAAACACATATCAATTCCACCCACACAATTAAAATGTCTTAGATACACACAGACCGATAGATGGACAGATGTTCTACACAAAGAGCGGGATAATTGTGGTGCCTGGAGCTATGGAATTCATTTGCATATTACGTTTGTTTTGGTTGGTTCAGATGGTATGTCGATCTCTGCTGCAATAGAAAACACTTCACTTGGCTTTTTCATTAACACTCATTTCACCATAAACTCCCTAATAACAACAGTTTTATAGAAGCTGCCCAAAGCTTGGTGGGAAAGCAAACATGGTAGCAAATACTTTTGACTTCTCCAGTAATGAAAGCAATGAAGGGCTGATAAACAAGCGGACAAAATCACTGGTTATGTGCACATATTTTACTACAACTACAGTTGTCAACTTTTGCGATAAACAAACAAACACAACATACTTGTTATGCAAAGATTTTGAATATATGTTCTTGTTTTAGGGACAAGTTTGATGAAATATTTTGATACATGACGAAAAATCATTTGGTAGATGGTGCAATTCTATCTTTTATAGTCAAAGAAAACAAATAACTTCTATAATGTCAGAGGCTGCAAAATCTTTAATCCCACACAGACATAGGATACCGAGTTTAGATTGTTTTTTGCACTGTTTTTCAATTTAATTCTATTAAAAATACCTAATTAAACCCAGAAGGCAAATGAATCATTGTAGTCATGATTCAAGTCTCTTTTTGTTTTATTTAAAGTCATACTTTATGTCCCTTTTGGAGGAAGAGCCTTCAACATTTTCTGAATGTTTTTCAGGAATTTCCAGGAAAAAACCCCCAAACAAAATATACTAAGAATATCATTAACATTTTTCATCATTAAATATCAAATATGATTTCCTAAGGACTTGAAAACACACAAAAAACGCTGATATGAACCTTCACTGAAGATACTTACTTATTTATATTACCGAGGTAAAAGTATAAATCGCAGCCAACTGATATGAAAGATGCACAATTTCCCTTTAAATCTATTGGTAAATTCAAGAAAACAGCCTACATTATGGTCACGCTTTCAGCAAACACTTCAAAGTAACTAGTATTTCAATATAAGTATTTTACGGTTTTTACTTGACTAAGGTTATTAAAACAAATTAAGTATATCTAATTAGCTCCCAATTTTTTTTGCTTTCAGGAAACGTGATGTAAAATCGTTTCATTTCTATGTGTAAACATCGTTAGCATAAAGTAAGATCAGCTCCTTGAAGCAGACCACGAAACGGCTCCACACGTGTGACACAATAGCAAACTGCGATAATGGATGGCACTTTAACATGTTTTATCTACTCCGTTGAGCAGTTCAGCTACACTGTACACATTATTAAGAAGCACTTCAAATGGCTTTGTTCTCTAAATGGCTGATTGCATTTCCTGGTCAACCAGTTGAGTTTAAGAGCTCATTAGCTAATGGTAAATCTCTTGCTGAGGTCTGCCTCCATAACCACTCACAGAGCGTAGTTTGTGGTGCGTGAGATTCATATTATAGCAGGTCATATGTGATGGTGGCAAGTGGAAATGATGCAGCGCTCCGAATACTCTCTTCCTGTAGACAAATCATTTATCTTGTGAGCACTGAATTTTTTTCTCTTTTTTATTCTACATCTTGGCTTCTCTCTGTTAGTCCCTCTGTCTGGCTTATACAGACTGGTGGATGCGAGTGGGTGTGGTGAAGTAAAAGTGAGCAATCGATGTGTCTGCATCCTTTCACATCCTGCAGTGGAGGGCAAGTAGTGATTTTTATTTTCATCATATTTTATTTTCGACACTCTTTATAATCTTTATAACTCTTTTATAATAACATGGATAACTTGCAACTCTCACTGGAGAGGCTGTCAGTCGAATGTGAAGCAGCTGGACTGAGAATCAACGCCTCTAAATCCGAGACCATGGTCCTCTTTCGAAAAAGGGTGGATTGCCCTCTCCAGGGATCAGGGATCAAATCCCCCAATTGGAGGAGTTGTTGTATCTCGGGGTCTTCTTCACGAGTGAGGAAGAATTGAGCGGGAGATCAAGTGGATCGGTGCGTCCGTGTCTGTCAAGCTCTCAATTTACCATTTGGCCAACGTTCATACCCTCACATATGGTCACGAGGTGTGGGGAACGACCGAAAGAATGAGAGTGTCGGGGCTCTCCCTCAGAGATAGAGGGAGAAGCTTGGTCATCCGAGAGGGGCTCAGAGTAAAGCCGCTACTCCTCCATATCCTGAAGAGTCAGATAAGGTGGCTGGTATCTGGTGAGAATGCCTCCTGTATGCCTCCCTGGTGAGGTCTACTGGGTTACTGTCCCACTGGGAGGAAACCCCTGGGAAGATCCAAGACAGACAGGAGGGACTATGTCTCTTAGCTGGCCTGGGAACGCTTTGGGATACCTGCAGATGATGAGCCGGAGGAAGTAGCCGGGGAGAAAGGAAGTCTGGACTTCCCTGCTCAGGCTACTGCCCCCACAACCTGACTCTGGATAAGTGGAAGTAGATGGATGGATGGATAACTTGGAAAACTGAACCTTGACATTGCAATAATCTATGACAGGATTTCGTGAAAACGGGCACGGCGCCAGGATTTTTTCTCTCCCGGTGCTAAGGGGGAGCCTGACTGATACGTGCGGGTGCTAAGAAAATTATTGATTTTCACGACTTTAGTTACTTCATAACTTGTCGCTTTCTTCCAGTTCTGGTAGCCGTTGTGGGTAAATGGTGCCTTCTCTCCATGGTTTCCTGGACATTGAAAGTGGCGGCATGCAAAGCAGAAAACACGGCCCTTTGAAATAGAATATTCCAGCCATTTGTAATCCTCATACCATCTACGATTGAAGAAGCGATCCTGCTGTCCAACTTTCGTGGCTGGATAACGCCGTAGAAGAGGTCGCCTTGGTTCATCAACAGTAGAGATGGGCGGTATGGACTAAAAAATGTATCACGATAATTTCTGGCATTTATCCCGATAACAATAAAAATGACGATAACAAAAATACCAATTCAACTCCTCCTTTGTAACTATAAATCTATCTTGCTCTCAGATCAGCCATGTTTGTTACACAAAAATGTCATCAATGGGAATTTATCCTTCTTTCTTTCTTTCTTTCTTTCTTTCTTTCTTTCTTTCTTTCTTTCTTTCTTTCTTTCTTTCTTTCTTTCTTTCTTTCTTTCTTTCTTTCTTTCTTTCTTTCTTTCTTTCTTTCTTTCTTTCCTTCTGGCTCATATCCTTCCTTCCTTCCTTCCTTCTTTCCTTCCTTCCTTCCTTCCTTCCTTCCTTCCTTCCTTCCTTCCTTCCTTCCTTCCTTCCTTCCTTCCTTCCTTCCTTCCTTCCTTCCTTCCTTCCTTCCTTCCTTCCATCCTTCCTTCCTGTACGTTGTGCGTGGATTTAATGCAAAACCATAAATCAGCTTTACACAAAAACGTCATCAATGGGAATAATTTATCGTTTTTACCGCGAGATGACAAATTTTTTGGACGGTTTATCGTGAACGGTAAAATATTGCCCATTCTTAATCAACAGGTGACTGGGTCACGTCAGAGGGCGCGGTGTCTGTGTCAGCAGTGCAGCTAACGGGGGCTGCAGAGCAGCGAGCAGCAAAGGACTGCAGTCTGTCATTCTTGTAGAGCCCATCCAATATAAAGTTTGCTCACATCCCCAGGCACAAATAAACTGAGGCTCAGGTCTGTGCTGGCATGAGTTCCTGATGCTGGAGTGCTGAAAGGTTCAGGGAGCAGCAACGCTGAGAAACTGAACATGTGATAATACCGATGAGGAGGTCAAGGCTGGAGTCATTTATATTGACATTCATATTACCTCCATTACCTGCGTCCAGCTTTGTAAGGATCAATTGTGCTGTGTGATGGTTTCAAAAGAAAAATGGCCTGGCTTTGTAACATGTGAGGACACTTCATGTATAAATGTTTTTTTCTTGTGAGGCTGCTGCTTTCAGCTGTGACACCTGTGGACATCAGGGATTCATTTTAACTTTTTTTCTACTTGAAGTTGCCTTAGATAACATGTTTTCAACATGTGCAGTAGCATGGCATCTGCTGATACAAATTCTCCTTCATCCAAATTTCTGAGAAATACGAAAATACATCTTTGCACCCTTTACATTTTTAAACTCTTAATACTTATCATATGCTGCAATCACTCACAAACATGTTAAGCGTTTGTGCTTCTTCAGCAGTTTGTGTTTTTGTGTTGTTTATCCTCTGTACGCTGAGAGCAAGTCCAGTGCAGTAGGAAAGTTGATTCAAATTTTTTTCTTGGAGTTCTGCATCGCTTATGGGTTTTCTGTGTATGCACAGTTGGAACCCTGTGGGCATAATGGCGCCCACACAGAGCCTTGAATACCGCCCAGATTAGATCCATGTAACCCGGACCCCAACAGACCCTTGTACACTCATGGATGCTGAAAAGTATAACACTGGCAATGCCATCAACATGTCAAGAAGTTTTCAAGAATTGATTTTTCTCCAATTTCCATGCAGTTTCTCTGGAAAAAAGTGGTCAGTTTGTGTTTAACACAGAGAGTTTTGGCTGTTGAACACATCTAATGATGGTGAAAAAATGCAATGTGCTCCGAAACTGCCAAATGTTGTATTTACTTTTATTGATTTATCTGTCCTTTATTGGTGCATAAAGCAACATGTGAATACCAGACAGTCTTGATTTTATTCTTTTTACCTGTTGTTGTTCCTGAGTTTGACATTCCCTCCTGTCTCCAGAACCTGTCCGTTCTTCAGCCAGGTCAGCTGTGGTTCAGGCTCACCTCGAGCTTGGCACGTGAAGATGGCGTTGGTGCCGACTGGTCGGGCGATGGACTGTGGAGGCTGAACAAACTCGGCTGGAGCTGAAGGAGATGGAAACGGAGAATATGATTAGGAAAGAAATGATAAGCATTCTTCAGCGTTTTTCTGTAGTCATTTTGATTGCTTGCTTTTTGCCTCATATACATATATATATATATATATATATATATATATATATATATATATATATATATATATATATATGTATATATATATATATATACATATATATAAATACATTTATATTTATATATACATAATGTATTGCATTTGAATTCAGAGCACAACCCAGTCATAACAGAAAACCATTGTATTTGACGAGCAGGAAGTGAGAAACTGTGTATCCCTCAACATACCGCTGGGGAAACAGCCAGCAACTAGGTGCATGATTTGTAAGAGTGAAAGTCACACGTTTTGAAGTAGAACAAAATACAATTTCTAACAACGTGCTTGAAACATGATACCTTCTTTGAAGACTGTACTTCATGCAGAACCTTCTTACAGTCATAATTAAGCACAGTGGGGCATCAAGGTGTTGGGAGCTACTGGTGCTACTAATACTGTACCTACTAGCAAAATGTTCGCCACAAAAGTCAGTATAAGACACATACAACGTTGGATTTTTAGAACATTTAGAATAGCAAACAAGCCATTATTTATTTTGTTAACGGTTTCTGTATTCTGGATAGAAACCTGATTCAAACAAATATAATTTTTATTGTTTTACATTCAATGTGAAAATTAGAGAACAAGTATTAAAATGTTTTCTAGCCTCATTGTCCGTCTCTTGTTACGGTGGAGATCAGATCAGGGATAAATTGATTTGCACCTGATCATCAGCACCAGTCACCCACCATCTCCTCTCATGAATGTATTGTTTTGCCTCTTACGATTTGACTCTTCATTCAGTCTTTGTACCTCTCCTTCCCTGTTTTACACTTACAAAAGACTAAAAATCAAGGCTTCTTGTTTTCTTCTGCAGAAGTCCTTCTGTTGATACGTTATGTTTTACGAGTGCTCTCGTCTGCAATAATCAGGAGTTGGAGTCTTTGACCGCAGGACTTCTTTTCTGAATTTATAGTCATTGAAAACTCTCACATTCATAGAGGTGTCAAGTGGCTTATTTCCACAGACTAATGGATCAAATGCTCAAGGGCAAAAGGCAACATTTTTCTTTCAGATGGAAACAAACCTATTACACATTTTTATCTGGAGTTAATGGTACACTTACGTGTTCACAAATCCATAACAAAACCAAAAGACATTGACACGTAATTAACATCCATGGCTTCTCGTCATTGTTCCTGCAAAGGTAAGAGTTTGTCTCAGATTTGACAGGCTGATTAAATGAAATATTGATTAAGATCAATACCTGTATGAGCAGAAGCAAAGTGTGGTTTATCTGATCAATATGTGACTAAAGTAGAAGCTGGATCTGTTTCCTGCCACAGCGCCACCTAACATCTGCTCTTCTTCTTTTTCTCAAAACCATTTTTCTTTCCGAGTGACCATCAAAGGCTTTCAAAGTAAGAACTACAATATTGTGAAGAGTAGAGAGAACAAAATAAAACGATCACTTCAAACAGCTACAGTTCTGTTATTAACCATGAACATGCAGCCATGTATATTACGTCATGTCGAGTATTTCTGAGTTGCTCTGCATTGTCTCAAGTTTGCAATTATGTCTCACAATGTTTGCGTTGTTGCATATGAACGCACAAATAAAATCCTTTATCTTACAATGTGCAAAATTTGCATAAAATTAAATTAATAAATGACTGTAGCAATAAGAGAAAATGATGAGAAAAAAGAGAAAAACTGAAAAATAAATAAACTAATGAGATTGGCTACAATAATAACCTGAAAGAGATTAAAAAATAATATTTGCATTACATTAGCCATTATAATTTACAATCTACACGGAAAATCAAAGAGAAAATGTTTTTTTGATAGTTTCCTGCGATCAATACCCTTACGCTCTGTCATCAATATAAAATACATGTATTGATCATAGAAAATATAGTATGTAATAAAGTATGTCTGATATTTTATGCAGAGATATTGTCAGATTTGTCCACAAGAATCTAATGAGCTTTGAAAACAAGTACACTTTTATAGGATAAAGAGTACAATGATGGACTTAAACCAAGTTGTAGCAGTGTTTTAACAGTCTGCTTAGTGGATTTTAATGGTTCCTCTGGATTCCATTTTAATTTCCTGCTGCAGAACCTGCGGGAGGAGGAGGAGGAAGAGGAGGAACACTGGTGAATTATTGCTGTTGGTATTGAAATCTAAAACTCATAGATCCATCGGGTTATCTTCGGTAGTTTTTGCACACTCGTATTAGTCATTGAATTGATAGCTGTAAATATTACTCACAAAGTGGAAAAGATGGACTAAAAAATACTGCAAAGCTGCAAAAATAATTGCTTTTGAAAATCTGTAGAACATGGAGCATTGGAGCTCCCCACATTTGTGAGTGTTTATGTCAGTGATTATGGTGGGTAGTTCCCTCCAGCCTGGTCTAAAAACCTTCTGCTCCGGCTCCAATCATCTAGTCTCCTGGTAGACACCATGCTCACTGCCTGCAAATAAAAAACAATCTCTGCTCTTGCTATCTAAAAAACCTATTTGCCATAAAAGATGTAATCACATATGCCTCTATAAATGTAATATATTGCAGGGTAACTTGCCTTTGTTTAATAGCCAACATCGATAACAACTGTGGCACGCTCTAAGCAACATTTTAGTGACCACATAAAAGGTTTTACAGAAGACTTTAAAGTAGCAACATCTTTGTCCTGTCATAGATTTGATTTTTTCTGTGCTATTGTTAGCTGCCATTAATGGCTTGAGGGAAGACACTTATAAATTAATTTAGTCATTTATATTTTTGCTCTGCCAGATTGCTGTTATTGAGGGCTCGTAATCAGGAGCAAATGATGAGATTTTCCTCCCTTGTGTGTGCTCTGTTTCTTACAGTTGCAGTGTCTGTAAAGCCTACTGCAGAAGTATTCTCGGTTACCAAAATGACAAGCTAAAACATTTTTTGTGGACTCATGGTTGTTTCAAAAAAAGCGTGTGAAAAAAGCAGTGGACACCCTGGTACCCCAGAAGCAGCAAGTAACTGCTGCTTGGCAGGATGGACATTCATGTGAGAAGATGTGACATGCTTTGATTGTCCTTGGGGTGAGACATCAGGCATGAATTTGAAGTAAGTCAAATCTGCAACATCCACTAGCTGAGAGGTAAGAATTTAAATTAAAGACCACCAAGGAAAAAAAACAAACCCCCTTGTGCCACAGGCAACACTCTTATTCACCATCTCCAGAAACAGCTTCAGCATTAAGCCCAGATGTCCACAGTGATATTATGGTAATCATGCTGCCGGTTTGCTCCAGCCACACTTCACCTTACCATCTTATCATAGGTGTTTTATACTTTTATATTGATGTATGTACCGCCTCTTTCAAAAATAAACCCATGTTCCTTTTATCCAGAACCTTACCTTGGACAACCAGACGTCCTTGAGCTGTCCTACGGACACGGGTCCCCGGTTTGTTAGCAGCACACACGTAGACCCCCGAGTGCTGCACACCGACATCTGAGATCATCAGGTTCCCCGTGCCAAGTACCTGAATTCCCTCCACCCCAATAGGCCGGCCATCTAGTCAGGAAAAGAAAAAAAGAGAGAAAGAGAGATGTTGACATGCACTGGACGGATTCTATATAGGGCAGCAAAAAAAGAGAACCAGGTTGGCACGTGTGCAGCACACGTTAAAGTTGGCTGCAGATTAACAGGTGTGCGTGTGTTGGCACCATCGTAAAGATGAGGCTGGGTTTAAATCACCTACGAGAAAGATTAAAGATGATGGAAGTTCGCAGTCCCCAGCAGACAGAGCTATTTCAGTCCCTCAAGGATGCAGCTTTCAGAATGTGCGATACACAGAATTATGATGTGATGAAGCCACCGGGGCAGCAGACAAGAGAGGGAAGGTCGTTGGCTGTGAGTTTAGAGTTTAAAGGGATATTTCTGTTTTTTTTTTAAGCAGGGTTGTGGGTTTTCATAATCTAAAACAACTTAAACATGATACATTTGGTAGCAGATTAAAGGGAACGCCTCATTTGGGAGACTTTCGCACCAGACAGTTACATGGAAACATTCTGCTTTATTCTTTATTTGGAGCTTTTCAAGGTTGTCTATGAAGAACAGAAGTTGTCTCAATTTTTAGAAAGTCTCCTTTGGTGTTTTATGCTGATGTTTTAGAAATAATCTTCTTCTTATTTTTAACAAATAAGTGGGTGTACACTTAATTAAAGCTAAACTACATGATTTCAAAGCTTTTTTTTGTTATTATTATTACCTTTTAAGATTATGTATGTATGTATGTATGTATGTATGTATGTATGTATGTATGTATGTATGTATGTATGTATGTATGTATGTATGTATGTATGTATGCATGTATGTATGCATGCATGCATGTATGCTGCATCCATTTTTCATACTTGGTTTATCGAGGGCAGGTTCACTGGAGGCTGTGAATTGCAGTTAATCACAAATGGATCATGTGCTTGAGCCCAAAATATCCCTCCAAGGATGGATGGATGGATGGATGGATGGATGGATGGATGGATGGATGGATGGATGGATGGATGGATGGATGGATGGATGGATGGATGGATGGATGGATGGATGGATGGATGGATTTGCTTTAATACTGACGATGTTTCAATCGCAACTCTGGGACGACAAACTCTAAGAGCAACTTCTGATCTTTTATCTCCTTACACAATCCACAGCTGCCTCCTCTCTACTTGGGCTGTAATTACATGATAAGCTCACACTTTCCTGTGCTCCCTATCTGCAGTGTCAAACCCGACAATGACTTCAATCTGCCTCTGATATTAGTTTTGGGTCCAAGGGGGCACTGTAATCCCATCTCTGATTTCCATCTGTAGCCTGTAAACCTGCATGCTCTGGATTGGATGTGTGAAAAGGCTGGGCAGGGAGGCGGGAGATGGGCACCACGCTGGGCACAATCAGGGCCAGGAGCGCCAGTCAGATCGAGGTGCAAGCCCTGTGGTTAATAATGTGTAGTTTTATATATTTCAAAAATAACCACCCACACCATGTACACATAATGTGGAAAATGTGTTTCCCTGTTTAATCAGATATGAGAACGGCACACAGCTAACACAGCACATACAAAGTCCCTTCTACCCCTATCCAAACAAAATGTTGTCTGAGGTCCTAAAATGTCACAGCTCAAGCTAGCCATTAACGTCATCATGATTTCAGGAACATCTAAATGTTATTTAGTGTGATTCTATACTGACAGCCGCTGCTTGAGTGTAAACAACCTCATGAAAAATACAGCGGCTTTGTTTAAAAGAAATATCCCTCTCACTTGCCAACTGGGTGGTTTTGTTCTGCTGCTGCTTTTGCAACTTCTTTTGGCTTTTCTCTATGTAGGGGTCACCACAGAGGAGGTTTTATGTTGGATGCTTCTCCTGGCGCCACCTTCTGCTTTGACCCAGGTCTGGAGCTGGCACTAGCAGTTGATGGGACAGTTATGGCAATACTGACACCAGCGCCAGCCCAGCCCATGCCAGGGCTGGGGATCAATCTGGAAACCGTCTGGCTGGAGAAGCAACTCTGCCCCCTCCCTCACAGCTGCCCCAATCTGCCCCAATCTGCCAATATGACGCTTTATTGGCATTTCTTTAATCATCTGCGACTAACCTCATAGAGAAGTAACAGGGACTTGCCTGTCTCTGTTGTCTCAGTTCTCTCCCTCTCTCTCTCTCTCTCTCTCTCTCTCTCTCTCTCTCTCTCTCTCTCTCTCTCTCTCTCTCTCTCTCTCTCTCTCGTTCTCTCTCACTCTTCTCTCTCTCCCTTGTTTTCGTTCTCGTTCTCGTTCTCTCTCTCTGTGTGTGTGTGTGTGTGTGTGTGTGTGTGTGTGTGTGTGTGTGTGTGTGTGTGTGTGTGTGTGTGTGTGTGTGTGTGTGTGTGTGTGTGTGTGTGTGTGTGACTCACGTTCTCCCTGCCAGGCCAATAATTAATTTACCTTCAGCAAAGATCCTGCACGAGCTAGCAGGCTGAGGTGCTGCTCAGTAAATAGCTACAAACTAACACTGGCACGAAGAAGTGACTGATGTGAAACTATCAGATTCATTATGCAGCTTATCCCAGCCTCCCTGCTATAATCTAATACAAACAAATACTATCGTGTTAGCATTTCATTCTGGCAACGTTGCGTAAGGCAATACTCTCAATCTGATTATGCCCGACTGCTTGGGAGGAGTCATGATTTACATTTGGAACAACAAATCCGATTGGATAATGGGTAAAGGAAACAGATACGAGATTGAAAAATTGTTCATGACAGACTTTGAGTGAAAGTTAAGGGGGAAAAAATGCGCATGGAGGGAGGAGAAACAAATCTTATCTGTCTCAGCGCCCTCAAGCAATTATTCTGATACTCTCCAGCGCTTAGAAAGATGTTCAACTTCATAAGGAGATGAAGCATGTATTCATCAGCATCGTGTTTATCCCCAAGGCTTGATGTTGAATCCCGCTGCCCCATGTAAACACGATAGATTAATTGTATGAAATATAGTCCATGTACACAGTGCAGAGCATGTCAAACTTGAATCATCCAACATAAGAGGACACAGTCATCTGATTTCAGAGACAAAAACACACCGTGGGGCTGCACTTCTGCTCAAACAAACAACACGTGCACACAATGTTAAACTACATTGTGAACTCCGTTTGCAGCCTCTGGAACCTTTTATTTGCACAAATGTTCTTGTCCTCACCGAGTCTGCTCCAAGACACAATGGGCCGGGGGTATCCTGTAGCAACACACTCCAAAATGGCAGTCTGGTGAACAGTGAGGGTTAGGTTTTCCGGGCCGACCAGGATCATAGGCTCTTTGTAGACAGAAGACTGAGAGCCTGCAGGAAAAAGGGAGACAGGAATTTCAGCTGAGAAAGAGCGTGATGGATTGCGTCCTCTAATTGGCTTTCTCTGGAACGCAACAGCTCAATATTCACTATCTCTTAGATCAGTCATAGGAACAATAGCTTTAGGAAGTCTTGAGAATATTCTGGGGAGATAAACACAGACGAATACAGTGTCTGTGTTTGAGTGGTGTTGGAGAGAACAAAAGATCAGTCGCTGAGCAAAGATTCATGGCCAAGTTAATTATCTGATCTGAGGATTTGTGCGACAATAATACAAAAAAAGGATATATAAATAATAAAGGGCTCTCCTAGTTGTACATGTAGGTGAAATCCATTAAAAACAACAACCTGAAACAGTTAGGAGGGCCTCAGCACTGTGTTTAACTCCTGCACTGTTATGGGCCACACAGCAAAACCTGCCACTGTCCTCCTCACGCACGCCTGTGATCTGGAGGACTCCTGTGGGCAGCAGCGTGTACCTACGGGGGAATGGAACAATCACACATGAGACACCATAACCTGGTAAGATTGTAAAGGAAGTATTAGGCCGTGCTGAAAGGCGGTCCAACCTCGCGTCCTTGGTGTCCACTGGGCGTCTGTCTTTTTCCCAGCTGATCGCAGGCTCCGGGAGACCGTGGATCTGACACTGGAACCGGGCCACGCCGGACTCCTCCACATGCACCGACTCTGGTTGAACATGGAAGTCTGCCATAGCTGTAACAGAGAGGGATGCTGTTAGATCATTACACCACAACCTGTAGTGGGAGATACCTGAGTGGACAGAACGGGGAGTCCTGCAACAGATGGCACGGGCCTGATAGGGTACTGATCTCAACATTGGACTCAGTGTGGGGTTGCATGAAGGGACCGAAATAATGAAGACAGTTTCTAAACCCACTTAGAATGATTCTGTGAATATACATCACAAAGAAAACCACTGTATTTATATAACGCACCTCAGATTTATTCTCATTTAAAAAGGAAATGTATTCAAGAGCATGTCTGGCATATGTTAAACCCTTCAAAGTATCCACTTTGTTGATCAGAATGAGACTTAAGTCGCACACAGGAGTTACACATTCCCCTTGGTCTTCAGATGCAGACAGTGTTCTTCACATAAAGCTCGGGAGCAGACGTATGGATTTCTGACATATTTAGTATGTGGGTCAGACTTTATTTCTTTTTAAATTGCAGTCTAATAAAGAGACAGCATCCATGCAGGAACACACACACACACACACACACACACACACACACACACACACACACACACACACACACACACACACACACACACACACACACACACACACACACAGAGTCTTATTGCAAAACCAGAGCCTCATTCAGCTGCACTTCAAATATCTACTCCCTGCAGAACAAAAGCATAATAAGAGGTGGAGCTAGAAACAAACTCAATTAGAGAGAGGCCTCTTCTTCCTCAGCTCTTCTACCTTCTTCAGCAGGAGTGTCCTCTCTTAAATGTCAACCGTAATTAACTTGGACGTAGAAGGATTTATCTGAACACTGTTACTGTAGTAGAACTACAGGGTTCAGAGCCCTTATTATTTGATAACCTCTTGCTCCAACATGCAGCCTATATTAAACTTTAGTTGCAGGGTATTATTGAAGCATATAGCTTGGATACCTTATTAGGGTTTCTATTTTTACTCTGAATCGTTGAATCTCTTTATTTTGCACTGCAGATAGGCAAGGCAAGTTTATTTTTATAGCACAATTCAACACAAGGTAATTCAAAGTGCTTTACATCAATATTAAAAGCAGCAAGACACAATTAAACAGTAACAAGTCAATTAAAAAAGGGAAATAAAAATAAGAAATAATAATACAATACAATGAAATAAAATAGAATAAATAACAAATACAATGAAAAGAAAAGAGGTAAAATAATAAAAAGCACAAGTTGTTAAAAAGTAGATAGGAGGTTTGAATCCGATGTTTACTGGATTGCACTTCTGAATTGTCTCTTTGCTGCGATTTGTCATTCACATCAGCTCTGTACTGTTGTACAGGCTTAATTATAGTTAATACTAACCCTAACCCATTGTGGTATAAAATGTGTGCATTATTACAGAACATCAGCCCATCCCTCAGGAGCCTGCTGGGTCTGTCTTCAACATGCCAACAATGCTGCTCCCTTCTGACAGAACACCATATGTGCCACACTCACTGCTGGATTTAGGACACTCTTCAGTACAGTCAAAGCAAAACAAGTGCATTTTACAGCACTTGCAGGCTGTCATTTTGTTGAAGGCTGCCCTGTTTGTATGCCGTGTTTATCTTGCCGACAAGAGTAATCGCTGCAGGTTTGAGTCTTAACTGCATGACTCAACTTTGCAGTGATCCCACACAATATATATAGCCAACACATTATGAGCTTTTCTTTGAGCTTGTCACATTTGTCTGGATGAATGTCTTTTCACATTTACATTACAGTTCACTGATACATTGCATCTATTCAGAAGATGCTTTCATACAAATGAAGGGGCACATTGGGAGGCAGTGTGGGTTTCAGCATCTTCCCAAGCAATACTTCAATATGTAGACTGCTGAAGGTGAGGTTGAGACCAGTGACATTTTTATTGAAAGGCAACCATTGTACTGTCAAACAGATGAAGGACAGATGTTGATGGGAAATGTTTCATATGGAACCTATAACAGCCACAAGATACATTGCCATAATATACAAAATGGTGGTGACATTTTGAAGATTAATTTTAATGCCTAATATATAATCTTTTCCCGGATTTAATGAAGCACTTTTAATGCCAGAGAAAGTCCAAATAAAATCAAATGAAGAAAAAACAGCACACTCAAGGCTGAATTCAAACATGAGGTTCCTACTTTGGAGTGTTGTGACAAGGCCACCTCCAGCCCTTCAACCTCCTTGTGGAGGAAGTGCATACGTTGTTGATAATAAAGCACTGTAGAATGATGTTTCCCTGTTGGCTTTTACCGTTGGTGCAGATGGTGTGTTTGTAACCATCAAAGGAGGATAAAAGGTAACATGCAGCTGCAGAGCAGTTCTCTGTGCATGAAAAACCGATGATGAATGTATACCAACTGCATTGAAAACTGTAACAGTATGAGACTATTTTGAAATGAGAATGTGCTACAGAGTGAGACAAACACTTCATAAAGAGTGACAGTACTTTAGATCAGCATGGCCACAGCACCGCAGTGAAGTCTGAGCTTATTCTGTTTCAGAGCTTAATCAGAAGAATGGCATTCTCCAACACG
The DNA here is from genome assembly GCF_033807715.1 of Cololabis saira. Lineage (NCBI taxonomy): Eukaryota > Metazoa > Chordata > Actinopteri > Beloniformes > Belonidae > Cololabis > Cololabis saira. The sequence goes on along the minus strand of NC_084588.1, from coordinate 27,953,091 downwards.
ACTTGACCTTAGATCTCTGGATGGATGTATAGAGCTCTAATCAAAATTAATTCAATTCAATTTTATTCATATAGCACCAAATTATAAGATAGGTCATCTCAGGGCAATTTACATGGGAGGATCAGGACCTTGGATATTACAGAGAGAAATCTAACAATTCCCCTTTGAGCAACACTTGGCAACAGTGAGGGGAAAAAAAATCCCTTCTAAAAGAAACAAACTCACAGAATAATAAGCTTTACAGACAGAAGGTAGAAAGCCACAAATACAGCACTAAAGGTGGTCTGAATAGGTCAAAAATGTTAAAACTGGTACAATCCCAGTATGGGTGGGCAGCTGTTTGTCTCAACATCTCGATAAAACAGTGAAGAGAAAAAAGGTAAGCACAAAGAAATCTAAGGATAGAGCTACACCGATATGCATTTCAGCTCTAAACACCTACTTTTAGCCATTTCTGCCATTCACTCCACGTCACCCTTTTGTTGCTTCTATGATCCAGACTCATGTAGATGTAAAAAAGATCTACACTCCAGAATTACATGGCCCTGTTGATAGTTTAACACCTTAGCCTGACTTTATTTTTCATCACAACACGTTTGTAAAATGTGATGGTTAGTCAAATTTATGATAAAATAGAAATGTTTTGGGGAAAAACATCCTACCTGCTTTTTTTGCACTGCTTTTATTTCTTTCCCATACTGCACTACTTTTTATTTTTCATTCCAATGTATATACTGTTTATATTTTGTAATTATATATTTTCTACTTTTTTACCCTTCCCTGCATGTGTGTGTTAAGTGTACTGCTGCTGCACAAAGTGAATTTCCCCATTGAGGGAGAAATAAAGGACAATCTTATCTTATCTCAATTGACAAGTCCCTCTGGGTAGGTTATATGTCCGCTGCTTCTATTTCAGTATTATAGTGTGAGAGTAATTTATCAATCAGGGTTACGTGTGAACCATCATATGATATCTGTAAATATATACACAAAATGGTGTTGACGCTGCAATCAGAAATGTATAGCTAAGAAAAGCAATAAGAAAGGGAGAGGATTCAAAGAAAAAAAACATGAGAGTGAAGACAAAGTGAGATATGTTGCAAATGCAAACCGTGGAGGAGAGTTGAAAGGAGGAGTGTTGTGAATGAGGCTTTCAGTAGCATAAAACCCACAGCAAACAAGAGCTTCAATCATAAACTCTTAGAAAAATCTAACTTTTTTATGCGCCCAAACTGGCATTTTGTTCCTGAGGAGACGAGAGTGACCTGCTCTACAAACCCTGTCCTTCACTTCAGTTTACCAGCAGTGGCGAGAGCGGACGGATGGCTCCACTGGGATAGCTATTCATTATTCTCGCTGTGTTAGCAGCTGCAGCCAAGATTTTTTCTGATTGAAGAGATAACACATAAGTAATATTTTGCCTCAAGATAAGATCACACTGACAGCTTTATATAAAATCACTCCCCAAAGTTGTACATTTTACCAAGGGTTTTCAGTCAAAGTGTCTGTCTCAAGGGCCCTTGTACAATATTGCAAGCTGTGAGTCACAATCTTCCCCTGGAATTTAAAGTGCACTTTCACTGTGATGCACAGGTATATAACTATGTAAACTGGATGTGTAAAGTATGAAAATCATCAGCAAACATTTCAAGAGATGATGAATATAAACGCTATTCCAAATAAGCTTGATTTTCAAAGAAGCAATAGGTTCTGGTTTTCGCCCGCTGTAATACGTTGCCCGAGGCAAGTATTGGGATAGTGTAGTATTGAATTAAAGTCCTAAAGGCACCGATGATGAATGATTTGGTACAGGGAAACAGCTAGAGATCCTTCAGACCACAATGTGCAGAAAACAAAGAAATGAGCCATGGCTGTCGTGAGCCAGGAAGTGTACTATGCTGGAATACAATCTCAAATTGAGACACATGCATGCTTGCGCACTGATGTATGTACAGTACTGTCCATGCATACTGGGAACACTTGGGAACTTGAATGGTGAAGAACAAAAGAGGACCAGTGCCTGAAGGAGCTGCATTGTGCATCTATGCCAAGTAGTCATGGTGTCCGCTGATCTGGCTGTTGTGTGTGTCTGCTGACACAACCCCTTAACGGGCCCCAACCTTGGCCCTCATGCATAAAACATGAACTCTCTGAGAGGCCCACACCCCTTGGAAATCCTCACAAAAATCAGACAATTTTGTCCTAAATCACAATGGGGAAACATGCACATATACATGCTGCAGCAGTGAAAACTAAAAACTGTCTGAGTGAGATGAAAAAGAAAAGGCTGTGTTTATGACCCTCATTGTTCGAGTCTGTGGAGTCAGTGCAAGTGTTGCAACAATGCATACACATAAACAGCTGCAAAGAGCAGCTTTGACAGAAACACACAACCATATTGACCCACACCCCCACTGCATGAGGCATTGAGGGGTTCTCACTCATTCCACCACATGGCCTCCACAGACCTGTTCATCCATTGTTTTTCCAGTCTTCCTTTTCATGAGTGAGTGTTGACGGACACTCACTCATGATTAAAGACTGTCCACTACCAGCATGATGCCACTGGCCTAAATGAAGCAGGTCTAATTGCTGCAAAAGGGGTAGAGAATGGATGGTGTGCATACTAAAAAGAATTCCATACACAAGAGCACAGGGAGGAGATTGCTCCTTCAACATATGTTAGACAGTTTCTCAGTGACAACAACAAAGGAAGAATGATTAAGGGAATAATATGAGGCAGGGTCACAGACAGGAAATGTGGAGTAGCTGCGCTGTAAATCAGATCTTGTCAAACGTGAGAGGCACTGTCCTGCTGCGTTTTCCACAATACAGCATCAAGTAGCTCCAAAAGGAGTCAGAATCAGGCAGAAATTAGCATGAAAATCAGTCTGAAAGGTCGAAGTTTCACCTGCTCATCCTGAAACTGCACAAAGACACACAAAAGGATGAAATATAAACGCTGGTGCAGATACGCCATCAATCATTATCAGATTTGCAAGCCTGTGGAAAAATAAAAGGGCACTAAATATTGATGAATTTTCCCATCTTTTAATCCACACCACAGGTCATGTGCAACAGAACTTAAAGCTGCTGGATTTATAGGATTTGTCATATAAGCATCTCAAGTCTTTAAACAATAGTGAATACATTTGAATGTGAATGGGCTCTATGTGGATAACCTTTATTTATTTATTTATTATGTTTGCCTAACAACTTAAAGTAATGATCCATTTCTTCAAAACTCACACACACACAATCACACACAATAATCGACACTGTGATTACGAGCCCAAACCTTTGCTAAGCTGTGACAATGTCTAATGTAGTGGCCAAATCACCCAATCAGATTAGAGCGTTTTTATAGACCTGTGGGATGTGTGTTTCTCATGCTGAATGGTTGATATGACAGAGGTAATGATGCCAGTAGGGGGACTGATGTGCTGCAGCAGCGTTCAACCAGCAGCTACCCTGGAAAGCTCCAGTGAGCGCTCGTGTTGTAATGTCATTGTCCTCGCTTCCCTCTGCCTCCAGCCACCTCTCCCCCTCCTCAGAACAAGCACCCCCACCCCCACAAGTCTTCTCAGCACACGGTGTTCCAGCAGCATTGATGACTGCCGCGCCCTCCCCACCCTCACCTCAGCAAAGCAGCAAAACAGAGATGAGGCTCATAAATGATGGAGGCAGTATACAGTGCAATTCCAGTTCAGAGTGCCTACACTTGGGCAACCTTTAAATAGGCATCCCCTGGAACAGCGGGTCCTGTGCAGGGGCCCGCAGGGTGTCATTTTAATGCAGATGTGATATGTTATTGGCTCCCTGCCTCATCAAGCCCCCTGCTTCCACAGCCATACGCCCAGGCCTGGACACTGCTGTGATCCATCTGCTGGTTTGTGGTGCGTGGTGCATATCGCCTACGAAAGGATGGGCTCGCACACACATGGGCTGTCTTCCTCTGACACAAATTCATTCCCTTCCTTTAATGCTTTGTCACCATGACACCCTCCTGTGTCAGAGCCTGTACGAGCAAGAGCATCAATTTACCAGAACATCTGCCATGTGAGCCCAAGTGGCAGATGTCCATAAGCACAGGAGACTCAGGAAGCAAACCAACTAATCGTTTGTGTTTAAAGGGACCCTCGCCAATATACCCATAATAAGATTTATAAAGCAGAAACTTATAGTTATTTCTGGCAGTCTAGCTTTGCATTTACTGTTTTTATGGCTTTATGATGAGAAAGACCTTATGGTGGTGCTCATAAAATATCCAAGTCCAAAGTCACTGAACGTTTGAGGAAAATGTCATTTTAATCCACTTTTGTTCTGCCGACACTGCTTCATAAACACAAACGTTGCAGCCTAATGTGGACGGACAAAACTGAAAATGATGCAGTTGCTACTTTGAAACTTTTCTGGCACTGAATTGAATTTTTAATGGGAACATGGATCAGTTTTGTTTTAAAAGAGGGTTTTCAATAATAAAAAAATCTCTTTTGAACAATTTCCAGCCTTTTCATTACTTAAACTTTAGTGTTTCACTGGAACATGATTTTCTCCTCTCATATTAAAAGTTGGGTTTCTGCTTTTTGTGCAGAAGGCTTGTTTGCATCATGCTTTGGTGGGATCGATTGGTGGTGAGCAGAAGGGCTCATGTGCAAAACCTTTTATATATTTTAAGATGAATTGCTGCTATTAGAGTCTCTGCAGGAGACTGACAGAAGCAGAGTTTTACAAGGGCTACAATTTCCAAAAGTTGCTGCAAATTCTTAATTTAACTTGTTTAAGTAGTTTGAAGGATATTCTGAAAATAATGAATCTATTAAGTAGGTATTAGGTCATAAAGATATAGACTTGTGTCCCATCACTTTCCAGTTTTGTTAGGCTGCATTACGCATGAAATGAGTAGTCAAATAATCCATTATTTTAGAGGTATTCTGTTACCGTTTTGATCAAAGATTAGTCAGATTTAACAAAGTTGACACAGGTTCTGCTCCATTTGACTTTTATAAGCAAAATACATTTAAAAGGGTTAGATTATCATTCATTTTTTTTAAATTCCATGATTTAATTTAATATTACTTATATGGGGTAAAACACCAGGTTTCAATCCTCCATTCATTAGTGTTTCAATAAACATTAATACACTGGCAACTAAACGTGGGACAAACACACCAACACAGTAATTATACCGTGTAAACACATGCACTTGGGCTGCATTACTAATTTGAACGACCGCAAAGTAAGCAGATATGACAAACAGCACAAAGATAGAACGATGGAAACGGCCATTTCTCATTGTCTAGTTTGTTTTTTTCCACTAAGCCCCCCACCCCCTCCCCCCCATCCAGTCATCCTCAGAGACAAAGCTAAAGGCTCATCTGCGGCCCTGCGCTCTGCCTCCACCACACCCCTCTCTCCTGCACCACCTCAAGCCTCCTCTACTGCTCGCCAGACCCCCTCGGTCCTCAAGGCCCGCACTCCATCCACTATGGGGCTCCCACCCCCTGCGCTCCCACACCAAACAGTGCCTCCAAAATCCCCACACTTACCCTCCTACACTTACTTCAGTATGCAGACGCTAATTAAAGAGAGAGCCATTAAAGCTCAACAGATGCTGAAAATTAAGGGATTATTCAAATTATTCCCGGTCACGGCTTGGTAAAGATTAGAGACATGGACGAGAAAATAGCGAAAGCGTGAGCCGTGGAGGCCGAGGTAACAAAGGGAGGGGGGGGTTCAAATAACAGACATAACCCTTGGCATGAAAAGAAGAATACATTTGAAATTAACTGAGAATCTCATCATGCTGCCTCCAACACTGGAGATGTTAACTTTGACCAAGTGTTAAATAAGAATGTGGATCTGCATTGGCCTACAAGCAATTAAGAATGGATATGATGATTGAGAAGAAGAAGAATAAGGGGAAAAGCAGGGTATTTTAATAATTTAAGGACAAACTGGGCATGAAACTCATTAAAAAGCTTCAAACTTGCCATCATTGCAGTCAGTAATAATCATACATTTTGTGTCTACTTTCCATCATTGGGCATCCTTTATTATGTTATCTTGTTTACCTAGAGGGTAGCTGTCTCCCTCTTTCCATTCAGGCTCTAAGCACCTGTTAGAGCCACGCTTTCTGTGTGCTCACATCTCCAGTCCGAGGACAATCTGTGGTCTGTGTTACAGACTGGGTGGTCCGTGCGTCCTCTCTTACACAGATCCCGACTCCTGGTGGGATTTCATTCCTTCCTGATCAGAAAACAGAACAAACTCAGCATTGAGCTTTAACTAACTCGGCTTAATGTTTTCTGTCCATTTTTCAGGTTGTGACTGTGGTGTTTAGCACACCACGAGAGCAGTGAATCATACATTCACTGGCCACTTTATTAGATACACAGGTACCTAATTAGGTATAGCAGGTGTACCTAATGACATCACAACATGGCCAGTGAGCGTAATCAGAGGGATAACACACACCTGCCCCTGCTGCATGAAATGCTCCTGCATTTGTTTAGTCTCTCCAGATCTTCTCAGTAAAGAGGAAGTTGTGTGGTGCAGGTCCTACTTACAGTACATGCTGATGCACATAGATGTGAACATAGCTGCAAACTGAGTTACATTGAAATTATCTTGTGCAAAAAGATTGAAAAACCTCCTTGATATACTCCACATTTTGTCATTACTCTAAATCAGTGTTTCCCAGCTCTGGTCCTCGGGGGAATACTGTCGTGCATGTTCTAGATGTTGACTTGCATCAACACACCTAATTCAAATGAATGGACATCATCAGCTTGTCATCAAGGTCTCTACAAGACTTTTGATGACACAGTCATTTGTATCAGGGTGTGCTGAAGCGGGGAAACATCTAAAACATGAAGGGCAGTGTGCCCCGAGGACCAGCGTTGGGACACACGGCACTACACAAACAGCTAGTGCAGAAAAATATTTAAAAAAATTATCTTGTGAAAAAGCTGGTACAAACCTTCAACAAATTATTTTTCAGATATCTCTTTTACGTCTACCTTACTCCATCACACGTGAGATTAATGCGCCTTCATGTCAACAGAGACACCAAAAGACATTATGTGCACATCTAAGAGGATCAAGATTTTATCTGTTGGTGATAATGACTTTCTAAAAATACTGAACGGCCTGGAGCTCTCCACATAATCTGTGTTTAATTATGTTTTTTATGCTCCAGCTTCATCTAAGGAACATTGTTGAATGCTTCTGAAATCCTACTTTTACTTTAAACAAATCCATGAGTGACATAATATTGAGCTTTCCAAGCAAAAGTAATGAAAAATGAAAGTTTGAAGAACAGGTTACCTTCAGCGGGTCAGGATTTGGGCTTCCTATAAGCCATTGATTTCTTTCTTTTCTTGTTTGACTTGTAAGAAAGTAAATCATTTAAGTGAATTAAATTCTGATCTCTTGAGGAAAGTGCTTAAATTCATTGCTGCCGGAGGAATACATCTGCATGCATCACTCAAACCTGCATCCACGCTCATACTGAACACCACTGAGGGCGACATGTCCTTTTGGTCAATTCTGCAAATATGGTGTCTTTTTTTAACCTCCCAAAGCCGTTATTCTCCGAGTACTTACTTCTGAGAATAATGTACCTTAAAAATATATAGACACAATTTTCCTTGACCTGGTTGTTACTGAAAAAGTACATTCTCAAAGCCAATTCTCAATTTGCCCAGAGGCCACATATCTAATTAATATCACCAATACCTTTGCATGCAATTACCTGCTTTAGAAATCAAATCAAACGCCTGCTTCCGTCACCCAGCAGTGTGTAAAAGCTCATATCCACATGAATTATGAGCATCATTCCATCAGCCCATTCGCTGTGTGCGTTTTCTGCACAACAGTAAAACATACGACGTCTAACCCATGTCTTGTCTGTGCGTTTCTTCTTGTTGAAGAGTTTGGGCCATTTTAAAACATTTAAGTTGATTAGATTTATATTCAAATGGAAATGCCGTTAAATTTGTCTTTGCATTGTAAACAACCCCTGTTTTGTGAAGCCAGAAATAAATGAGGTACACAAACAGAAATGGTGCTGAATAACAACCTGGAAAGACATTTGGCATCACAAATCTCCTCAGCCTAACACTCATTACTTCCCCCTCATTAGAGGACAACTGTTGGGCTGGGAGGCCACTCTGAGAAGGCCATGATGTATCTCCCTGGAGAAGCCTTTCTTTGAGCTCCTGTTTCTTGATCACACATTGCTGGTGGAGAGAATATGGGCCTGGCAAAATTAACATACTTGTACGTGTGCGAGTGTGAGTTGCCGTCTGAGAGAGTCGCATTTAGTGTTAACTATCTGACTTTAAGGAGGGGGGTTGGTCTGATCCCGGGGGTAGATGGATGACCTCACATCTGGCACTCCCACGGGAAATCTGAAAGACGCAGGGCGGGTCCGGGCCCGTGCGCTCCACTGAACCTCACGGCACCCTGAAAACTGGGAGCAACAAACGACTGAAATGGCTCCGTAAATCTCTCCTTCATCCCTCCGACCAACAGACACACAAGAAAAGCCCTAGCAGGAGGGAGGTCCGCAGGGCCTCAGAGGTGTGGTTCCCACTGTGCATTTATCTGTCTCACTGTCCATGCTGGTTTACAAATCCTCACATCACAGCTTCCAAGAGTGCAATCAAAAGCTGGTATAAACAAATCCATCATCAGAGTGACGAACAAGAGTCCAAACTCTTGATCTGTCTATTTATCATAAATCTGCAGTTTAGGGGTGGCCCCTCAGACAGAAAAGTACAACGCTCCCTGCAGACTCGAGCACCAATATCAGTCCTTCTCTTTGCTATGTGTTGAAATTCCACTCATTGACTGGTTACGATAAGGAAACATTAATCATCATAATGAGGGGATATTAGAGATCACATGAAAGGTGACGCCACATTTATTCACCTTGTTTTATTTTTTGTGAGCAGACTCAATAATCAGTTACACTGTCTCATTCTAATGTTACTAATTTTCTAATCGACAGTTTTGATTTGGCAAATAAAACATTTTTATTCGTCTGGAACCTTTTAAATCTCACTTTTGCCTAGCGATAAAGACAAAAAAAGATGTACCGTATTTCAGCCTTTTTCCAAGTGTCTCTTATCCACAGAGCCCAACGACATCCAGCTTGACCTTATATATGTGCTACGGTTACTGAATCTGAGGGAGTTTCTCAAGTGGAGGTGTGAAAAGAAATAGCCTGGGGGTTTAAAGTAAGGGTCTATAAATAAATGTCTTATCTTGCCTTCCTGACACGTGTCTTGCTGCCATCAGATTGACATGAAGAGATATATTTAAACAGTTTGTTACACAACATGCAATTCAGACTTGATCTATTCAGGAAATATTTGGGGAAATAATGAAGACGGGGAGATGCACGCTGCATCTTAAACTGCCTATTAGAATTCAACTTCACAACATTTTTCATTATGTATGGAAATTATGCTTAATACTTGTGTACATATTACGGCAAATTTTGACGCAGTTCCACCAATAGCAAAGTGTTACTTTGTTTATTTTTAATCATGGTGAGTTGTAAGACGTTTGAAGCTGATTTAATTAAATCTGATGAACTGTTTCGGAACATGTTTCATGTGTGTCGCCATCATTTGAGGTTGCTAATCTTCTGTTTTCTCCGACTATGTACTATTACACATTTACATATTCATTTAATTGTATTATCCTGGGTAATCATTTAATTTAGATGTTATGGGCAAAGCATGAAAAGTAATAAAGTAAGAAATTTGTCATTTAAGGTTTCTCTTCAAACTGTAGCGGCAAAAGTGAAAAGTTGAGCTCCAGCCTTCGTCTATCTGAACCCACCTATGTCCGTTTAGGGTTTGGGGGGTGTCTCGCAGGCCCTTGGACAGGTTGCCAGCTCATCTCACGTGCAGGCGAACAACCACACACTCACACATCGACTCCCACTGTCAAATTAGAATCAGCAGTTGGCATGTATCCCTGTGGACTTTGGGAGGATACTGTATTACCTGGAGAAAACCATCAGCAAGCACAGGAAGAACATGCAAACTGGACTGGGCTACAGGTGTACCTTATTCCCGTCCGTGGAAGGCACATGTATGTCCTCTCATCTTGGCATGGGCACAGTTTGTGTCTTTTTAAATAATGCACACACGTGCAGACTTCTATATTGTATGGCCTTCTTACTCTTTCTTTCTTCCTACTTCTTGCTACCACATGCATACATACATATAAAGAAATGTACATTATATTTTTTTTAAATGAAATAGTTTCTGCTATTTAATAAAGGCTGGTAACAGCAAAGGGAAAATAGATGTGGGAGCCACAATCTTCATCCTCACAGACAATGAATGAAGGACAAAGAAGAATGTGTGTGAATGGAGCAAGGAGATGTATAGAAATAGAATAACAAGAACCTATACTTCCAAACAGCATACAGCAAAGGAGAATGGCAGTGTTGATGAAACAACATGCTGGTTATCCGTTTGAGACTTAAGTTGAATATCTGCGGGCTAAGGCGCTCTGGCGGAGAGCGCCTCATTCGTTCAGGGGAACTTATCCATGTTACTTGGACGCCAGCCTTCTTACCCAAACTCACTTTTACAGCTTGCTTACTACATGCCAACACATTTATTCACGTATGATGGCTTATATATTGAAGGGGTGGACAGACATTGTTGTACTTACTAACATGCACAGTCCCTCCTGTGTTGCCTCTCTCTCAGACATACACAAACACACAAACACACACAAAACCCCTTCCACTTGTCCCTGCTCCGTCAGCTCACCTGACAGCAGTAATGAGTTTCTTCTCTGCGTTCGCCAACTGGCACCCGTTCAGGGGAATTTTTCAGGCTGAACCGTGGCCATTAATCATAATCCTGGGCAACACGGTGCCATCACATGTGTGGCAAACACAGATGCATTGGCGGGGGGGCAGGACTGCAACAAAGCGAAAGAGGAGCTAGATATTGTCTTGGCGGCAGAGGGAATGGAAACAATGAGGAAGAAATAGGAGACTAAATTAACAGCGCTGGTCTGGTGAACCAACCTCCGTCTTGTTGAGGGAGGTTTGGATCTGGGTGAACAGAAGATTGAAAAGACTGAATGTGGTTAAAGATAACGTTCTCGGTTAGTGAAATCTCAGTTATTGAGGAAAGAGACGTTAAAGATCTATAGTGATTAACAAGACAGGTGGAAGATTCCTCTGACGAGCCACAAAAAAGTGGTGCATGAAAAAGGATGCGATGAGGACTGAAACTTATCCTATTCAAAATGATAGCAGCTACAATAGGAACGGGCCTTCATGAGCTTTCTTAAAATAATAGTCATTGGGGCAGCAGGTGTCAGTTTATGAAAAACAGGACACGTCCTCCTATCTTGTGAGTTTAAAGTCTGTCCGTTATTCCTTTCTTTCTCTTTTTTACCCTCCCTTGTTCCCACCATTGAGGCTGCCAGATGACTGCGGTCACCGGGGGTACTGTCGCCCCCTTGTTCACTCGAGGATCCCAGCCCCCCACTCACCTCCAAACTGGCTAATCCTGATGAATGCATGGTAATATGCCATCAGTAACCCCCATCTCCTTTTGTACACACATGTGTGACACTCCGGCCACGCCCACAGCACGGAGTCAAACTCACGCCGGATCATGAGAAAAAAAAAAACACCAAGTCGCAGGAGAGCAAGGAAAGGCAAGTGCAGGCTCCGGCATTACCATTCATTGTTTCCACACAGGGGGTGAGAAATGAAAGGCCTGTCTTTGCCGCTACCTCTAACGTGTGTAAACAAAGACAGTGCAGATGTGTTCGACATTCACTTGTGATTTGGTTCCATCAGATAGTAAATTACCTTTTTCAGGGTCAGAGTGAACAAAGAGCAGCTCCAGATTTAAAAGCACAGAGAGAGGTTTTTACGTCTGAGAAACAAACAACAAAAGGAGGAAACATCTAAATGCTGAAGCCTGCGAACGACGACATGGAATCAAATCTTTGTCTTTATAATGATTCCTTGTTTTTAATCAAATTTCCATCAGTCAGTCTTGAACATCAGACTTTTTCATTTAAAATATAACAAGAGAATCCTTTTTTGGTACTACAAGGTATAACATGATGTCATGTAATGAAGTTACCAAATAGTTTCATTGAGGAACTTTTAGCATCTCTTTCTGTACTGTGAATAACACAATGCTGTTGTTAGGCACATATGAGTAAAGTATTTTTTGCATTCTCTTTTTCAAATATATATTGAGCTCTAACAAATTGATATATACAAACCTCTCTTTAAAAGCCTTCAAAATATAGACAGAAGTCACATTGGAGTGTTTTTTATTGTTGTTTTATGTTAGTTAACTGAAGATTTTTGTCTTTAAGGTTTAAGTGAGGAAATCATTTTGAGAAAATAGCCTTTTAAAATTTCATAGGAATAGAAAACCACTGTTAAAAACACAATCAATGTCCCTATTGATTTACTAAGGTTTACTTTTTTTGTACTGCAAGCTTTTGACATTTCACATTCAAATATGCAAAACAGGCTTTAACCTATTAAACAAGCATTGGTGGACATAAATGATCAGGTAGCAGAATGCTTACTTTATTCATCACCAAAGGGAAATGAAAGGACATGTGTAAACATGACATTTTTAAACTAATTTGAAATACATTTTATAGAAATTGTCATTTATTTTGGTTACTTACAAATTAAAAAGAAAATATAAAACAAGAAAATTTAACACAAATGTCTTCATAGACAAAAGAGGAACAGGCTGAAGCGTATTGATTATTGTTGCATATCTTGAAGTAAAAAAGAGAAGAACAAACCCAGGGAATCATTACATTATGAATGATATCACTCAACCTTTTTTTTCAACAATTTCAACTGAGTGTCAATTTCATTTTACAACTTTACTTCTAAAGCTGACAGACATCTGTACTTAATATTTGTTCTCACTGCTTCTTTTAAAACAAACAATCCTCTTAAACCACAATGCCCTTTGTCTTAGTTTGAAGAATGTTTGAATGCAAACAGGAAGCGTTTTATTCAACACACGAAACATGACCCGTAATGTTTTTAAATGTAAAATATCAAAATATTTTAATATGGAAAATCCTATAAAAAAAAACTAACCAGTTGATTCCAAGTACCCTGATTTAGTCTTCTTTTTCTGGTTAACTCATGATCTACATTAGGTCTTATTTATGTAAACACAAGTAGGCCAAAATCCCCAAATTAGAAAAGCTAGAGTTCAGTAAATTACTTTTCACACTGGTAATAGGAGGAATTTAGCATTCTTGACTGAAAATGTACTAATCCACTCCCAAAATTCAAAGTATTTCAATCAAATCCTACTTTTGAGTTTTCTTTTTATTTAAGGACACTATTTTTCCCCCGGTGACATTAAATTGACAACATACAATATAATGTTATCTAACAGAAGCCTGGAGCTGCACATCAACATTTTCCTTACATCCGTGCCATCGCAGTGAATAAACGAGATGATAAGTAACACATGAGCGACCTGTAGCAGTGACTCCGCGGCCGTCATCCTCGTCTCATCTGCTCGTTGCAGTGGATGGGAGGAGCGCTACCGCAAGCTGTCAGACATAAGCACATATTGCCAGCGCGTCTGAGCAGCCGTCAGCCAGCTAAGCCACTAAAGCTGTCTTCCCACTCACAAATAATCACAAATAATGCCCATGCTGGAAAATGGAGTGGGCTATTACACTGCAAGCATCATGTTTCATCTTTTCATAGTGAGGCAATGAAATGGCCCGCCTTACGACTTACCAACACATGACCTGAAACTACTTTTAGCAGGAAAAAGTGGAGATACATTCATAAAAATGATTAAAGACTGGAGCTGGACAGGTGATTCAAACTCCCATATATGTGACATCTCATCCTCTGACACTGAGAGAAAGGAGGAATTTTGATTCTCGTCAGAGAGATTGTAGAACTGCTACTTGGTCACTCATGGGTAGAAGTGAATTAGATGTTTTGGTGACGCCTTCACGGAGAAATAAGGTTGCCGCTGACATGTTTGTGCTTTGATGGGGTGGACACTGCATTTGCTATTTCACACACAGCAGGTCAGAGTACAGTTTGTACAGTCACTAATCATGAGCCCGAGCACATGCCCACGTCAGTGCATTTATGTGATCTTAAGCATTTGTAATGCACATGCTACAGAGATGAATTACGAGCCCGGGGTCTGGGGAGCAGTCTTGCGGCATGTTCTAACAGCAGAGGCGTGCTTCGTGGAGCTAAGTGAGTCCGTTGATGCTTAGCCTTGAAGGCTTCTCTGAAAACGGAGCCGGCGGGGTGAGGGGGTCATGGCACAGCATCTGAATGGAATGTTCCTGCCTGGTTTAAGGTCCGGCCTCCTGAGTTAGAGGGGCCTAGATATCACCGGGGACCTCCAACACAAGTCAATTCATTCACTGCCGCTTTGCACTTTCGTCCATTCCCACTTGACTTCGTTGCAGTTCATTGGCCTGAACTACGATCTTGAGATTATTTGCTTGATTGATCAATCTGTTTATTGTCTGATGTCAAAAATTGTAAAACATTTTTTACAAAGTCCAAACTGGCTTCCTTAAATGTCAAATTTCTTCCAGCTTTTTCAAGCTTTTACCACAATAGCTGTCTACTTCTTTTTTTAATTGTCATGTTTAAAAAAGAAAGAATATCTAAAAATGCAAGTACATTTTCAAATCATCAGATTCAGAAAACGGATCCATACAAATGGGTTATCAGGAGTAAATTGGCCATCCCAGAAGTCTTTCATTCTGTGCCATGCAACAGTAACCTCGTCTAATTGGTTCCCGCGAAAATCATTTTATCCCTGGTGACCAAGTCCACACACACACTGCAGCCTGACGGGCTTTTGACCCCAAACACTTCAAGGACTCTACGGACAACTGTGAGTTTGGAAAAAAAAGCTAACAAGTGAAGATCTTAAGAATTTCATGTTGATACAATAATCCCTCATTTCACAATCAAACTGTGAAAACGCTAACGGTGCACACACACACACACACACACACACACACACACACACACACATACACACACACACACACACACACACACACATACACACACACACACACACACACACACACACACACACACACACACACACACACACACACACACACACACACACACACACACACACACACACACACACACACACACACACACACACACACAGAAAACCTGTTTATTTGGTAGTGGGTGCAGCAGGTGCGGGAAGAAAAACAGTTTTTCAGTCTGCACATGCATCCTTGTGGAGTTACAGCCAGTCACAGATGAAGTACTGTCCCAGTTTAGAATTTGCATCTATCAAATACGGTCACAATCCTCAGGTGTGTTCGTGTTCGTTGTGATGTCACCAAGTCCACTGCTATTCAAATAGCAGGAGGACCTAACTGCATCCTCCTGTCCTCCAAAGTAATCTCCCCCAAGCTGAACTTGCCAAGTATGTCAAACACACAAATTCAAACCTGACATACCTAGTACTGAGAAACAGCCAATGTGACTTTTCAAAAAGACCATTAAACTCCATTAGAACAACATTAACCACCATTCAACTTATTGAGATTAAATGGATACATAGAAGGATGAACCAGTGCAAAACATGTAAGACTGAACACAGCATATAGTTTATGAGAAAGAAGAGACGTAATGCAGACTCATATAGCCGACAAGGGTAGATGACTCCATCTGATGCAGTTTCACTAATCTGCTGAGAAACGTTTTCCTCGGCACGAGCAACCAACACTCCCTTGATTTCACAACAATTATGTCTCATTTACATAACGCCACTGACAACATCACATCCAGTCACAGGACACTAAACCATCTGCTTTGTTTTAGACTCTGTACACTTAAAGATTACTGTGAATCCCCCTTGATGGGCTCCTGGGTCATAAGTCAATTTTGGCCATTCAGATGCATTTGAATTGACCCTGTTGGTGCAAAACCAGTAGTTTCCCATCTGCCTGAAAGAGATATGCACTAAACACTCCCCATAGCGTGTAACAGCTCACACCAACACTTTTAATCTTTTGAACCTTATTTTAACGGCAAACATGAAAAGTCCATTACTTCTCAGAGTTGCTTATTTTTTAGATGATGTGCAAAGTTGGCAACTTTACTAACAGTCCCTGATCCCTTAGCTTCATAGCTTCAATGCAGGATAAAATCATTATAAATGTGAAAAGAAAGTAGGTTTGAGCCACATATTTCCAAAATCTAACTTCTGATCATGAGATCTATCTGTGAATAACATCAACAATTAGACAAACTAAAAAACCTTCTCAGCAAAGCAGAAAAACACAAGTGACAGAACTATGCATCTCATTTATTGGTGAGACTGAATATGCTTATGTTGCTCTTGCTTTTCCAGGATGCTGTGTTGCTTGTTTAGGAGAGGGTGATGCAGTGGCAGGTTTGGGCCTCTTCATTTCATTACCAAAGCCAAGGTCGCTGCCCCTGCCTGGAGCCATCAGACAAGGGGGGATGGGTCCCCACTGGGGAATGAGCAGGAGGTACAGCACTGGAGGAGGGGAGATGTAATGGGAGGAGGATAAAAAAAGGAAGGGATATTCTGCACTAATGCACACACAGAAAGGTCAGAGTTTCCCAGATAAACCCCCCCTTCGATCGTCCAGCCCCTAACGACCTCTGACCCCTCTATTTCTAAGCCAGCGCTGAAACAGGGGGAGAAGAAAGAGGCTGGGAGGGAGTTGCAAGGGGAAAACACACCCACCCAGAGTCAGCAACGATGAAAGGGGCCTCAGCCATCGGCCGCCGATAACTGAAATGCTCAGGCCACTGCTAAAAATGAAACCTCCAGAGGCTGAACATCTCCACAGCCTCTGCCTGTTCCCAGCAACTCTACTGGCCAGGATTTCACAATAGGTGGCGCTTTGTGCCGAGAGGGTCCCCAAAACATTCAAATACACATGCGTGCTGGTGAGGGAGAGGAGCCTGAGGCCCAAAGGGCAGCTGCAGCCCGCCCCTCTCTAACTGGCCTTTGTCTCAGTCTCCTCTGCTTGTTGGCAGGAAGATTTTCTGAACCCTGTGTACACTGGATGGTAAACAAGATGCGTTTGCATGTAGAAAAACTAAGAAGGCCATAAAAATATCTGCCACCGGCTTCAGCTATTCTACTGATTCTACATGCAAAACTAAATTCATGGCAAGGAGAGGACAGGAAGTGGGTGTTATGGTGTTTTTATTGGTGGACGGTGCAGACCCTGTAAAGAGTTTTAACTGCACAATCGGGCCATAAAGCCTCTGTTAAGTGTAGTGAAGCGCGGTGACGGGGCAGAAACGAGAGCTGGCCAAGCCCCTGGTTCAAGCCTGGGATCACAGGAACACCAACATACACACTCAAAACAAACCCACACATCCCCGTGCGTCCATCCTTAGAAGACCTGTCCACTGATAAAATTTACTTCCTGTAGGTCAACGTCCACCTAACCTCATATCAGGACTGCATGGCATGTCAAAGGAAAATACTGCCTTAATGAAGCAAAATACCACATTTGGGCTCCAGTCTGGCTCGTACAACCTTTGACTTGGACCCTGCTCTCTCTCCTTTCACCTTTCACCTCTATTACTCAAGAATTCCTCCCCTGAGCCTTAAAAGGAGGCAGAAGGAATTTTTGGCCCCCTAATCATTTGTTTGCTTGAGATTAGCGAGGGTGGTCTAGAGACCGATGCAGAATCCAACAAGAGGGTCCCACTTCGGCCAAACAGAAACGCAAACAAAGGGACGTGAACGAGGAATTAGAGACGCAAACACAAAAAGTGCACACCCAACACAAAACTGGGGGCAGTAGTTTGGTTTCTCAGCAGATGATGGCGAGATGTTGTGTTTACATTTACCAGCTTGTCTCGCCGTCAACATAACGCAGCTATTCATCTTCAGTTTGATAACTTGGTAACGTGGTTATAATTTAAGCAGAGCGAAGGTATTTCTGCAAAACATTTACTTTCTAATATGAGTCCCGTCAGTTCAATAAGTTAACACTGCTTTGCATAATAATAGAATAAAAGTCAGATCAGTCAGATGACCATCTGCAGTGTACACAGCTGAGAGGAGCAGCTGCTGAAAACTTGGCACGATGGAAAAAGGAGCAAGGTCAAAGTTGATGAATGTGTAAACATGCGCCTTTTGGTGCATACAATGAACATGTGTATCAGTTTCCTCTTCTACAAAAAGAATTACAGCTTCTGTTTTTGAAGCTGCCTCCTCTGCTCCACAGAAACAGAACTCAGATGACAAAAATGAATGCTTTCCATCACAGTTAACTGAATGAGGTGACTAAATCATCATTGCATTAAACCCCCCTCTGAAACCTAGTTTTAAATTGCATCTCATTTTCACCAACAAAATAAAGACATATATCAAACTAAGACAATGAGACAGCAGTATGGTATCCCCTGGTGATTTTCCACAGCTTCAAGGTCAATAATGTGCCATCTTTAAGAATAATAGAGACTCGCTCTGCTCCTTCCCCACAGGAGAGTCGAACAACTTAAGCATTTGTCAAAGAAAATGTCTAGACCTTTCATAAAAAGGGGTTTTTAGTATAATGGGTTTAGCCTTTAGACAACAAAATAAACCTTAGAGGTCAAACAGCTTCTCTAAGGGCAAAGGAGAGATAAAGAGTAATGATGGCATATGTTTACCTTTTTTCTTGGCTTGGAAATTGACATGCTTTAAACTTATTCTAAAAAAAAAAAAACAGCTGTAAAATCTTTTCAACTCAAACAGAGCATGCACAATCGGGTAATGAGGTCTGACAGATTGATCTGAGGGTGTACAGTAATAGTGGGTTTCAGGTGTAATTACACAGAGGAGGTCAGAGCTTTCAGTCCTTCAGCTCCCCTCATCAGTACAGAAAAATGGAGAAAAAAAGCCTTTTTTTCCCTTTAATCCTTCTGAGTCACTGGCAGACAGATGGAGTAGCGCTGACCACACAGCAGGAGGAAGCTCCCAGGGTTAACATCAGCCCACATACCTGCCCAACGGAAGAGGCAGAGCCGGCACGATAAAGCCGTGCCCACACGCGCGAAAACACGGATGTTTTCAAGACAGGAATATCAATGAGATTGGATGATGTGAGAAGGGGAAACACAGCAGTGGCTATATTTGTGGATTTGTGGCATACAAAAGCCAGGCAGCGTGACTCCTCCTCGGTGGATACCCTGATTTCATACATGCATGAACGTGATCTCTACTGTGTCAGAATGAGGGGGAAAAAGCAAACAGCATCCATGTTTAAATGTCAAAACTATATTTGGCTAATCAATACGACAAGAGAGATGATTTGCTCCACTGCGAGTGAGCAGAGAGGAGCGAAGGCGGGGTAGGGCGGGGGTTTGGCGGGCAGACAAAGGAATCTTTGGGGAGATGCAGGCACGGAGCTTCAGCACTCGTGCAGCCAGGAGGCTGCAGGAGGGGTGGAGACAGTGGGGCCGGAGCGTGATGGAGATGCAGAGCCATCGTCAAAACGCTCTGGTGTAAACAAACATGAGCCTCGCATAAATCATCCTCACCAAACTTCTTTCTGCACGTGAGTGGCGGCTTGTGGCAAGCCATCCATGCTGCTTTGAAAGTGGCACATTGCCGCTTTAGTGTCTGTCAGGCTTGACATCCCACTCCTTTACATTTATTTCCTCAGGGGGGATTAAAGGCGCATAAATGAGAAGCATAAAGTAATCTTGTGCTTTCTCTTATTTCAACCGTAACAGCCTCCAGGGTTCTTCTTTTATTAAACTCTCACTCAGAAGTCTGCCATCATAACTGCAAAACATTAAATAACGCTGATCTTATGTATGATGACAAAATTGTTTTTTCTTCTCCTTTTTTTTAAAAAAAAATCTGAAAATACACATATAACACCTCTAAAATTGTCTCTTTTTCTTGAAATGCCAATGTAGTCCCCCAGTATGAAAGGTGCATGTGAAAAATATCCCCTGACAAAGCCTCCACTCCTTCCAATTAATTTCTCACAAATGGACAAAAGCAAGTCATTTCAATTGATCCTAAAAGCTATTTTGTAACAGGGGGCTTTTGTGGTGTGTTGCCTGGTGACGGGTGTGTGCTGTGGGGGGAGGGGCCCTGACTGGGTGCACTGTACCAGGCTTGTCAGTCATCCAAATGATGAAAAGCTTCCTGAACCTAAGTTAATGAGGAGGGCCTAGAGAAAGTGAGGAAGGAGGGAGAAACTGACCATCAAAGAGACAACATTCGGGGGGGAAAAAAGTGTTTTCAAGACCGACCGGCGATTTACGGGGGGCAGTGGGGAGTCCGTCCAACACCAGCCCCCGACAGCGAGCTCGTACAAACGGTTGTCAAGCAAATAAAAAGTGAAATTTATGGAGGGTGGTAGTGTAAAGGGTAAGATGGAGGATTTATCTACTGGGAGGGCTATAAAGCGGCTTCAGTAATCACAGCACCCATTGCATCGCAGTGGTACAAGTCAGAGCTCTGTTGTAAGAGGAACTTTAACACAGCAAATGACCTCAACAACACAAAGAGAACAACAACAACATTAACAAACATTTGGAACAGAAAACAAAAAAGGTACTTGTCAGTGACATTTGTTGGCGGAGCACTTAGTTTCTTTGAACTATTTCTGTTCCTGAACAAAGATGAAGAAGAATGTCCTGACAAGAATCTGTCTAATTCGGAAGCAATCAACCAGAGCAGCGATCGCCCAACACATGTACAGGTGAGGGTTGCCAGGTAAAGCTCATGTAACATTTTATCTTAAGGACATAAAATGTCCTAAAGTCCAACAGTTGGACAATTGTGGAGTGAGGAGCTGAAGTGAGAGTGAGGACTGGCAGAAACTGAGCGCTATGCGGCGATAAACATTTCACTGAATTTACACTGCAAAGAATTGTCTACAAAGACTCACTACTACATAAAAACAAAGCAAGGGAAAGTGTTATATTTGCAAAGTTCTGCTTTATGTGACACAACACAATACAACCACCAGGAGGCATGCGGCGCGTCATTAACCTGACCTCTAAATCAACTCAAGCATTTTTTCCAATGCAGATCGCAATAAAATATTGACTCAACCAGTTTCAAATGCGCATATCGCTGTGATATGACAAATCTTTCATGAGGGACAGCGAATCAGCAAGCAATGCTGGTTAATGCCGTGACATTTGGAGCCCCCTTTCCACCTAAAAGAATGATGTGAATCCCTGAGCTTGGATTTTAGGAGGGGGGATATCAGTATAACAGAGCTGTTACTAATTCCACGCTTTGTCAAAATATTGTTCAACACAACCAAAAAAAAAGGTCAGAGGGCAAGGTTGAGAAGGGGACTTGAACTAATCCCCTAAAAACCCTAATCAATGCAAGAGGAAGGGAAACGCTGCAGAGTAAAATACTGCCATCACAGGAGAATTCAACCATGCATGGTTGCGAGGTGAACTGAAGGCTAGCTTTATTCAAAGATCATTCATTAAACCTGTTTTACTCACTGAAATGAAATAAATAAAAACTTATTAACTGAAATAAAGAAAAGATTACTCTACACAGCTGTTTATTTTCAGAACGCCACAGAACCATTATATGACAAAAGATGAGTTTGTCCAACTTCACAAGGATTCAATTATGAGGCAGAATGTGATGGTTTGAAATCCCTTACAATGCTGTGGGTATCATGCAAATCGCATCACTGAAATGAATATCAGTTATTGGTAGAGTACATAAATGTCACATTGGATGTCTGAATCAGAGAATCTGAACTTTTTAAACCCTTTTTAATGCTCCTCTATACTGCAGTAACACTTCTTCCTCACTGAAGTATTAATCTGTGTCCTTACAGCACCAACACTCATCCACCTGTATACTGAACCAAGGACTTGTGCTCAAAGAGATTCTCTCTTTTAGTTGCATAGTTCAGCCCAAAGGTGCACTTGTGAATAAAATGTGAGGTTTACCATTCTACCAAGCTATAATGAAGAACAGTCCATCAGAATAGTTTATTTCTTTTCTTATACTTCATATAAGGGTTTTAGTTTAGTGCTGGGAAATTAAAAACCAGGGCCAACCAAGCTGACTTTTCACTAATGCAGAATCAAAAAAAAGGAGTGCGCTTTAATAGTAAATTCACAGTTACATTGGAAAAAGAATTACTCTTTATGGAGGCCTTGAAAGTGTTGCGTGTGCTTGACAGGGCCAGCCACAGAGCTGAGTGACTTTTCCCTGCGGTCAGTGAGACATCCATGCTAACCTCCACACCCCACTGAGTGGAAAAGTTGTATTGGCCACAACAGCACAGCAGTGTCCTGTCTACTCACAGCCAAGAAATCAACGGGCCTCTGTGGGCCTTTGTCCATCTCCCACTTGCAGAATATATTCTTAACTTTGCGCAGTGTGGAACAGTACATTATCACTAAAGCTGCTCGGGGAGAGCGCATCCCCAACGCCTTTGATTTCCAACAGAAGGAGAAATGTGGAGAGACGAAGGACAAGCGAGGAGGACGGCGTGTCAGATTGTCTTACGACAATGTGATGGAAGTGCAATAATGATGAACCATGGCAACAATGCTGGGAACTTAATGATGACCGAGAATGTATTCTAATAAACTGGTAGTCAAGCTGGAGAAAATGCATCTTTAAGCTTCTAGCAGTGAGTAGGTTGCTAAGTTGCCTTCAGCTTATTGCACTCTTACAAAGCAGCAGGAAGACTCAGCATGAGCGCTTGTTAAGGCTACATTCAAAGGTTTAAATTTCCAAGTAGCACTGGAGACCAGTATCAGAAAGTTCATTAGACTCAAAGAATTGTATTAAAATATTCAAACAGCTGCACAGCCAGAGATGTATTAAGTACATTTACATGCACAGCGGCACTCTGTCGACTGATATTGGACTAAAATACGATCACTTTAGGGGATGTTTTAGTTGTAGTCTTCATATTTGTAAAGCTTACAGAAAAAAAGTAATAAAACGTAATTGTGATTCTCTTTGGGCCAGAGCTGCATAATAAAGCCCACACAAATTCCCACGATGGTATCTTATACAGGATGATTTTTGTTGGTATATGAATGATATAATGTCTTACAACTGGTATAACACTCAAAATGTGTTGGGGTTTCAAGAAAAAAACTCTGGACTGGGACAAAGATGTTTATATTTCCAACATGAAAGATGACTGCCAGACAGCCACATATAACCAAAACCACACTAAAGGACACCATATTAGTTGTGCCTCGTGCCATTCTAGTACTAGGACTTTCATTTTACCATTTGCATTTCAGTTATCTGTGTTACTACACTTGTTTTTTTTTTTTTAATCAAACTTGAAGAAAAGCATGTAGCTAAATCCATTTCAATCAAAACATATTTTAAAAAGCCAATGACCAAAAAGAAAGACTTACTGGCTGCCTGAATGCGGGCCTTGCGGCTCACCACCCGCCCAAATGAATTCTGGGCCATGCACTCGTAGTCGCCCTCGTCAGACGCGCCATCAGGCTTGGTCTTCTGGAAGTGAGCAATCAGGAGCGAGCCGTTGATGAAGGTGGTGTGATGCTTGTCCTGAGTTAAGAGCAGGCCGTTACGCCTCCACTGAGTGGTGACTGGCGGGATGCCATCCACCTGGCAGTGGAGCATGAGCGGCTGCTCCTGCACGGCGATGATGTCACTGGGCTCCAGCGTGAAGGAGAGATCCGCTTCACACAGCACACCTGACGAGAGAGACGCACACGGTCACAAACGTCAAGCATCTGGGTGAACATGAAGGTTCCTCTTGCTGCAACGCAAACTAATATTTACTGTAAGTGAATGCAGTTTGATCAGCTCCCGTGCTCAATCTCCACTAGGACAAAAAAAAAACAGTTCATAGGTTAAACCATATTTATCAAAAATAACGTCATAGCTTCATGCATTTAGAGTTGTGATGCAGACCACGAACGACAGGGTCCACAGTTTTAGTTTTGGGACATCTCACCCTGTTTTTTGTGATCTGTAAGTGCGCCATTTAGATGACATCTGTTTCATTACATCATACAGATATCCACCATGTAGATATGATGCTGTATACACTCACCGGGCACTTTGTTAGGTACACCTGTCCAACTGCTCGTTGATGCACATTTCTTTTTCTTTTTTTTACTTTCTTTTTTTTCTCTATCATTTATCTGGGATCATTCATCTAGGATTCTTTATTTTAGGGATTATAATGGAAATTTCTAATCAGCCAATCACATGGCAGCAACTCAATGCATTTAAGCATGTAGAGATGTTCAAGTAAATCTGCTGCAGTTCAAACCAGCATCAGAACGGGGAAGAAAGTTGATTTAAGTGACTTTGAACGTGGCATGGTTGTTGGTGCCGGACGGGATGGTCAGATTATTTCAGAAACTACACTTGACAGGTCATCATCTGACGACAAGTTTGCATGCTCTTCCCGCTGTGGCATTAACATTATTATCACGAAAAATGACTTTTTGTTCTATAGAGTAAGAAAAGCTTCCCAAATGTCAATGCTCATTTGTAGTTTCGGAATAGAAAATGTCCTTTACCTGGCATACGACCTCATATCAATGAATGTGGAAATGTGTTCCTTTATTTTTAAATGTGTCACGGTATTTTTACTAAACTTGATTTCTGGCATCAGCTCCCAGTGCAGGTTTATGATTCTTCACTGAATACCACTTCAGTCTGATCATCCACACCTAATATCTGCTTCTCTTCAAGCCTCTGTAACCATTTTTATTTTCTCAGTTGGCGTTAATGAGGCTTCACAGCAGATATTTCTGCACACAACTACTTTTTCTTTCAGCCTATTTCTTCGAACAGCTTGGTAACAACTATTGACTGCTGTTTCTGCCCATGTATTTTCCATTTCTTTTGTTGTGTATTTTCTATTTTCAGAGGATATCGCTTTGAGTTTCCTGTCATTTGACATCTTTCTTGATCTACTTGTCCTTTCTGCAAAATTCATTTTGCTCTTGCTCCAGATTTTAAAAACAGCTATCTAGGAGCAGCCATTACCTTTGGCCACATTGTGCACTGAACTACTCTCTTAAAAAAGTTTTATAATCTTTCCCTCTCGTCCAGGGCCATATTTCCAGCTTCTTAAGACCTGCAAGTATTTTATTTTAATTGCAGACTGAGTTGCTGATTTAACTTTAGCAGAAACGCAGCAGCACCTGGAAGCCCTTCCAGTGAGTGCACGGTATATTCTCCTATCAGCTGTTGTTTAAAAAATAAAAGGGATACCCCTCTGCAGGATCTGGGCTTCAACCCAGGTATATAACTGAGCTGAACATGATATTCATGCGAAAAAAGGCTTAAAAACAACCCGAAAATCAAGTGGAGACCAAAGCAAAGAGGCTTTAAGTGAGAATGTTCTTATCATGCTTCAATAATGCAAATAAAATGTTTATTCTTTTGAGATTTTCTAAAGCTGCTTTTTAACTTATTTCCCTCATTTATTTTCAGTGCCTACTATTTGGATTCTCCGATGTCACTTAGACCTGCAAGTTTAGCAGGAAGAATAATCATTTTCATAAAAACCCTTGAAACAACAAAAAAAAAGAATGCTTTTAATGTCCTTGTGGCTCCTCACTAAACATAAAACCTCATGAATAATATGTCTTAACTAAGCTTCCTTCAGGCAGCAAACACAAGGGAGTTCATGGTCTGAATACATCTGTACCGAGCACATCCAGAGCATGCGCTCCATTGTCCTGTATGTTTGGACTGAACCAGTTAACCAAGTAGCTGCAACTCTGACACCATGATTGTGGTGTTCCTATTCTCGTCTTCACAGTTCCACACAAATTGCTGCTCTCACTAAACGCTCCCAGGAGGATTTATTTGTTTTTGGTGATGCTGCCTGTCTGATGATATGAGAAAAATCGGATTTTCTGTGTTTGTGGGATCTGATTGTAAATGGCGGGATCGGGAGAACAGTAAACACAGGATGTAAACAGTCTGACTTGAACTGAATCTATAAAAGTGAAGCCTCGTGCATGCTCCTGGTGTCACCTTTCAGCCGCTGATGGACTAAGCACTACCAGTCTATGCCCTGGGCCCTGCAATCTGGTGGGACCGGCAGGGGGGTAAGGGAGGGGGGTTAAAGTGCAAATGTCACCAAAGAGACCCCCTCGCTTCATCCCCTAAATTCCAGGAGAGAAAAAGTTAGATGCAGCCAGCATTCCTCCAGAAAGATCACACATTGAGAATAATGCAACTAAACATTTCCTCTTCTCCTGCTCTTGTACTGGCATTCCATACATGCCCCTCACACCCCCTCCCTCCCAGCTTCTCCTTTTATCCCTCAGCGAGCACGGTAAGTGAAATGGCCATGAGACCAGAGAGCCATCAGTCCTACCACTTGTGAAAAACAACACGGTGGTGTTGGAGAACTATTTAACCCTTAACTGGCAGATGGCGATCCCTCAGCCACTCTCCAAACTGATGCTGACCACTGAACTCCATCTCCTTTAATCCAACAAAGACCACATTTTTACAACGCAAACAGCCAGCAGACAAAAAACCAGCCACCACGCACTCAGGCGGTCACACTTGTGGGTCCCTTTTTGATCCAAGTATGGATCATTTTCAAAAAGAATTAATTCATATTCAAAATCCTTTCATACAAACACAAATAGTTTTAAACATTACATGCAACTGATCCAAACTTGCTTGGATGATTTGGACCTTTCAAAGCTGACAAATGATATTAGTCAGTGTCACAACTTAGTGTTAAGGTGTCATTGATTAGAATAATTTGAACAACTTTAATGATTTTGTGTTCAAATGTTTTTTTTTCTGATGTTGCTGGGCTCTGCCTGTCCTGATGAATACAGCATGTTGCCCGAGTGACCAGCTAATGCAACTCTGAGTTCTGGGTGATTAGAAGGTCACAAACAACAGAGTGAAAAATGTCCCTGAGACTAATTACAATCACCACACTTAGTTATAATGGAGAACCAGGAAGAAAGAAAGGAAATAAGACACCAAAAAGGTTACAGTCATTCATCAATGCAGAACATTTGGTGCTGTGCAGATGGATATTTGGACCACAGATGTAGACCACGGTGTGTCAAGATGATCTCAAAAAATACATGTTCCCTGTCATAAATCCATGCAGGTGTGTATTTTCATGGGGAGATAAGGAGGCAGACACACGCATGGATGCATCCTAATGCTCTTTTCACAAAAACACTAGAACATAGGATTACTGGGGAGCACTGCAGATGAGGACCGCTTACGTGTGGCTCATGTTGGCGCTCACTAACTATTGACATTTAAGTGTGGCGAGCTGGCACAGGATAAAGTGACACACCAGCTGCTGACAGACAGTTGTGTTTTGAAGGCACCGACACCACTGACAGAGCTCAGCAAGCTCAGGGTTCTCCACAGGCTCCTTACAGGCTGCCAGGTGATGAGATTATGGGTTACTGGCACACCTGCTTTGCATCGCATCACATGATGGAAGTGTAATAATAATGTTTTTGTATGACTGACACCGAGCTCAGTTTTAGAGGCACCACGTCTCGTTTTAATACATGAGGTGTCAGTTTTGAGAGATTCAATATTTTACTATAATTATACGGTACAGAGTTTGGGACCATTTATCTCAATTTTATTTTTATTTTTTTAATATTTGTGGTTTTTGAAAATGATGATGCTCCTGGTCCATCAGGCTTGAAAGGTAAACGCATACAACAGGCTGAAGGGGATAATGCAGATTTTAAGTGGTTTGGTTGTTTAGTTACATTTTCACACTTCTGTTCTGCAGCTCTTTTGTTGACATTAAAGACAACAACATGCTAAAAAATAGTTGCATTAGCTGAGACAGAATGCTGCACCAGTATGCTTTGTTTGGTTCTGAACTAGAATACATTTTTGCACCTTGGATTGAAAATGTATCCTCTAATTTCTAATTGCACCAAACTGCAAATGGAAGACATCATTAGCTCTTCAAATAATGGAGTACCTGCCACCTATATTTCACAAGAGAGCTGTGACTGAAATAAATCATTCAGCCTGCACAACAAACGTCTCATTTTAAATGCATGAATCAAACACCCAAGAACCCACGGTTTAAATGAGCTATTAAAATGAGAAACGGCACAACAACTTTATTTCTTTTCGCTTAAAAAAAGACATTTATTCTGTATCCGTATAGGGAAAATTATGCACAATGCTTATTCCCTCCTATAGATTACTGCTTGATAAATTATTAATCAATACTCTTGTGTTCTTGCTACCTTAATGCTCATGCTCCTTAATGAGCACTAAGTGTGTATATTCTGGTTTTATTGTAACAATAGAGGCTGTTTAGTTCAGAAAACAAACATGATGCTGTAAAATGCAACAAAAGGATGCTGAGAAATAAAGTCTTTGATTTGGAGGGAAAGTAGGGCAGCTGTTGCTCTGTTTAGCCCTCTCAACCATCTATCTTCTGTTAATGTACTGCTCATGGTAAGGAACAGCTTTATCCCTAACTATGATGAACTAGATATACTCTGGAAACACATTTGCAAGAAATTGAGACAGAGATGAAGTTAAGTGAGAGTCTGCAGCTGCGTTTGCACTCATACGGGATCTGTACACTGTGGTGTGCATAAGGTGTTTTATTGTAATTAAGCTAAACACCCTGTCCACGGATAAATTAAGACTGATTACTCACATTTTCATCAACATTGTGAGCCTTTTAGTTTCTAACAGATACAGTGCAGATATTCATCTTAATTCTTCTTTGGCGTACATCAGCACTGTTGAACGTGCCACATGAAAAGTGCATTTATCTGGACCTAATCTACTCTCTGAGGCAGACGAGCACTTGAAAGACCTTAATTTCTTCAATGCGATGGGTAGATTGGAAGTGCATCCATCACTGAGCTGAGTGTGTGCTTCTGACGGTTTTGTTCCCAGTCCTCAGAGCCGAGCATGTTATGAACCAGTAGCCTTTATATGATTCCAGTGGGGCCTTTGTGGGTCCCTGTGTGGTATGCTTTGCAAATACCCAATACTCTCTCCAGGCTTTGAATGAAGGGGCCCCCACATAGAGGGAGAAAGTGACTGTCATAGTGAACAAAGGGATGTAGAAGAAAATTTGAAAAGGAGGAGAGAGACAGCCTTGACATTTAATCTGTACAAATATTCTCCCCAGCAGGCAATAACCACAGCCTTTTAATCTATTCTCAGAGCAATAACCACTGTCATTTCACCCAGCCACGGGGTGGTGGGCTCTGGTGACTGACCAGTCAATAAATCCATTTACTTTTTAAGTCCCTGGATATGAAATTAAACTCTTGACAAGAAAGTCTGGGCTTTTAACTCAGAAAACAAGTTTTAAAAATGTAATTACTCGCTTTAACCCTGCACAAAAGTTAGTTAGGCATCTAATCATTTATCATTTTGGAAACCTGTGAAAACAAATGTTAGGGAAAAGTACACTTTACACAACTGGAATTCTGCAAAATGCAAAGAAAAGCATGCAAAACCATTGTGCACAAGGTGCTAGGACTGGTATTCCACCGTTGTTTAGAGCAGAAATGCTATCGGACAGCGAAGAGGAGCCAAGTTCAAGGTACACTGAGATGCATAACACGCGTATTGCTGCTTGCAGCGTGCATCACTCCGGAGAGCAGCAGGCTGACAGCGGCTGTCCCCTACGATCCCATCCCAGCCCATTCCTCTCTGCTCTGGTAATAAGGTGGTGCCACTTACCGATTAAAGCATTTAAGAGGATTCCCAAAAAGCTCAGGAGGCGGCGGTGGCGCCGTGTGGATGCCATTTAAACGCACAAAAATAATCCAGCGCTCGTTGAGAACAACGTTGTGAGAACAGGCGGCGATTTTATTTATTTATGTATTTTTTTCTTCAATCTTTAGGGAACACTAAAATATCCAGATTTCCGCTAGGACATGTTCCGACGTACTGTTTTGCGGATGGCTTAGGTCGAATACGCTTTCGCCATTTTACGCATCTATGTGGAGTCTGTCAGCATCCCAGCTCCTCTGCTCCTCACACACTCTGCTGTATCCTGGAGTCTGTGTGAGAGCCTGTGTGTGTCCCTCTATCTCTTTCTCTGGCACACACACACACGCACACACACATACGCACACACACACACGCACACACACACACACACACACACACACACACACACACACACACACACACACACACACACACACACACACACACACACACACACACACACACACACACACACACACACACACACATACGCACACACACACGCACACACACACATACGCACACAGTGTTCTCCTCTTGGAACAAAAGAGTCGACTGCTGACTGTTTCGCTCTCAACGCATGAGAAACCTGCAAAAACAGCGTGATTTCTGCATCTCAGCCAAATAGTCACTATGAAGGACACCGTGTTTCTTCCACGGGTTAGTGTTTTGCAGATCCCTGGAAATAAATGGTCCAGAGATATTAATCATGCAAATTAAAAAAAAAATAAATAAATAAAAAATGAAGTCATTAATTCAAGTGACCACAGCTGTGATGTAATAGGGTTGACAAGGAGAATGTAAAACGTAAGGAAGAGATGAGACATCTGAATACAGACTGAGCTGCTTCTCAAAAAGATCAATTCTGATATTTACACAAACAAACAACAACAAAATACGACCTAATTGGGTGTTTTGTCACTAACTACTCCCTGACTGGTGTTATCTGTGGGCCGATGGAGATGATGAAAGAAAACAGTGACGTGGTGTCAGGATGATTTGTGTTTTATTTCAAACTGATGGTTTTAGCACATGTGAACCTGAGATGATAAATGAAAGAGGCTGGCGCTCTTAGGTTACAACCAGACTAAAAAAACAACGGAGAGGGGGCTGTTTAGTGATACTTGAGCGCTCCCTAGTGGAAACATTGCGTAATTTAAAATCTAATCTAAAAAACAAACCATGAAAGATTATCTGTACACTGCAGTTTGGGAAGGAAACCGACCGTCAACCTAATTGACGCAATGCTTAACCTGGTCTTGTTTTCTGTAATTTGCTTCCACTTTCAGTTTCTCATCCTGCAAGTTTACATCTACAGATGGTTTCTGCCGGTGTTTGAAGGACGTCAATTTTTATGTAAATGACAGTAGGCCTAATTAAAACTCGTAAATCAAAGTTCCATGGATGAATGCGTGTGCAGTGTTAATATTTTCCCTGGTATCTAATCAAATCAAGTTCTGTTTTGTCCACAGCACAAACCCTGCTGGAAGTAATCTTCCAACCATATATAAAGTAATTAAGAGAAACTCCGCCTTGACTAGAAGACAATACTTGGGCATGTATGTAGTAATTAGTTTTACATGGGGTGCCTCAGGGAAGCTGTATCATTTGCATGATGTATTTTGATGCATAATGAATACTTTTATATTTGTTATTCATCAATAATTAAGAAAGATTTTGAATTAAAATTGTAATTTAAGATAGTTATTAGATTATTTCGCTGGTGACAACACATAGGAAGATTTTGCCATGCTTTTCTCTCTTTTTTTTCTCTCCAAAAATTCCTGGCTCCTGGCTTATTGTTCAGGGAATTTGGGATTTGTGCCTTCCATTAAGTCATAAAAAAATCCACTGTATCACCTGAAAGCAGCAGCTGTAATTAAGTGGGTTTACAGCAATTATGGGCATCGCCGGGGCTTGTTTTATCTGCTGTGTGGGGCATCTTAAATCCAGCACACTGCACAAACCATTACCCTGTGCCAGCCTAATGCAAGGCACAGTGTGGCTTGTGGGTGGTTGCTGTCCCAAAGCGGTTCAAAAAGAGATTAGACCAGATCTTGTAAAACGTTTGCAAAGTGTAGTGTTTATTTGCATGAATATGTGTAATAAGAACATCCGCAATATACAGAGTGAAGTCCAGCACAAAACCCTCCCATGACTTCAAGCCTTACAGTATGTTATTATTCCCTGATCTAATATGCCTGCATGCCTAAGAAATGCCTAAGAAATAATAAATAACCTTGGTGGAAGTTAAAAATACGTTATTGTTTATCTACAAGAAAAGAGGTGTAAAATTCATCGAATCACTTTTGGCTCTGCCACCATTATAATCCATGTATCATTCATTGCTCGCCAGTAAAACTCAACTTCTCTTGATAATATTGTTTTCTATCTCATCAGCATAGACTCGTTAATCTGCCAATTCAAAAACTAAGAGGTTATTAAGATTATCAATTTGTTATAAATACTGCATAAACATTTAAAAGGAATCTTTTAAACCAAAAAAACAGTTTGTGTTTCTAAAGCCCTGCTACCCTTAGACACACGTATTCCAAGCACAAAGCAGAACAATTTCAGACCATTTTCAAAAAAAGCAAATAAAAATGGCACAGTGATCCTTAAGTTCACATTGGCTTTTATTTCTTTGCAGACTGCATGAACTCAAGATATTTCCTTTTTTTATCAATTGTATTCATCTTATGTGTTAATATGCATCAATTTTTGTATTTTGGGCCTCAAACATCACATTCTAAGTTGGGAAATTAGGGCTTTTACCACTTTATAACAATGGCAGTCCTTCTGTCAACATTAAAAAGGGCTTGTAGTTTTGAGAATACAAAGCAATGAGTCATTTCAGTTGAAATTTTGTCCCATTCATCCTGAAAACAACAGTATCAGGTTGTTTTGATGTTGTTGCATTGTTTGTTTCAAAATTCTCTACACATTATCAGTTGAAGACAGATCAGGACTGCAAGCAGGTCGCCCCATTTGTCAGTTAATATAGCTTTGAATTGTAGTGCCAGACGAAGGTTTGCCAAAATAACCCCTTGTCCATGTGGTTATATCAGCTTTTGATTCATGGAGTACCTTCATAAAGACCTTCATGAAAAGCCATCTAAGGGATCAGAGATCACAGCCATCCAGGTTGGACTTGTATTGTTGCTCTTTACACATGGACATTCCCGATTCATTTCAGAATAGTGAGCACAGTAGAGAGATAAACATACAAATCCCCTGAATTTTTCCTCAAGAACCATTGTTTTTATGTTTTGCAAGGATTTGCTCATGTCCCTCTTTGGCAACAAAAGGCATAGAAAAGATAAGCTGGAGGTTAAAAATAAAAAGACTGGGTCATGAAAACCATTCCAGAGATTATTCAGTTCAGTTCAGTTCATATTTATTTCGAGCAATACAACATTTACAACATAACATAAGTGACCTGCGTGCAACAGAAAATTAAACAAATACCTTGAACAGTAGATGTGCAGGTTCAATATTCAAATTAATTCATTAACACTTGAAAGGGAGTGGGAGGAAGAAAATTTATTTAACCCCCCCCTGTTTCTCATCAATAACTTGACTGATTTTTTAAGGCTTCCTCCTGTCTTAACATTTAAACCAAAACAATGAACAAAAGACCTATATCAAATTATAATACAAATTATTCTACAATTGACCTCACCTAAATTTACACACATTGTGGTTGTGAAATGCAGATGCATTTCACAACCATAATGTGTGCAAATCCAGGAACAATGTATATTGTCACCACGGGTGACAGTTAACTGTTAACTTATATTTATAATACATTTATAATACCAGCAATGGTAAGGACAACAATACCTAAAGGTAATGGACAATACATACTTACTTAATGAGGAACAACAATTACACATCAACATTTCATGACCAAAGTTAGAAGTGTTACAACCCACTCTCTTTATACTTTCGACCAGACCATATGTTTATATAGCAATTTAAATCTGTGGATAATTTGGCATTATTAATAATAATTATAAAGCGACAGGATTTTTGGAAAGTCGTGGTAGTTTCTCTTTGGGGGATTATATGTTTCTTGTGCATGTAAAAACAAAAAAACAACGCTCCATCCATTGGTGTGTTTTTGCTGAATCGCCACTAGATGGCGGGATAGAGTTGAATGATGAAATCATGCGCTCATCGCTGGTATCGTTCAGGTGAGCGCCTCAGCGGAAATATGCCTGCAATCCGTTTTAAAACTCACAAATCTTCATATGGAATGCATGGTCTGTTACACACACAGTCAGATATAAACCCCCTCTCTCTCACACACACACACACACACACACACACATTCATACAGGCTAGCACGATTTTGTCGACGTAAAAAGGAAAAAAGGAAAAAGAAATGTCGCCACGCCTCTTCTTACGCGCCTGGTCTCCTCGAGTCTCGCCTGGGAACCAGCAGCAGCAGCAGGAGAAAGACACTTTCTCATTGACAGTCGGTTGTAATGTGAATACAAGTCACAGATCTGGATGTGATCGGCCTCAGACTCGCTGATTTGAGTGTGTGATCGGCCGATGCTCGGCTGCTGGATCCTCCCCAGCTCATCCTCGCTGCCGTCTCTTCCCTGAGCAGCTCAACCTCCATGACAACACGATGAGACGAATAACGGGAAAGACGGAGGAGGAAACTTTGATCGAGCTGCAGAGCGCCTCAGACTCACAGATGGGAGGTAAATACTCAGAGATGCATTCATTTTCTTTTACAGCCTTTGGGATTGTGAGATTTTTGTGTTAATCCTCTTCCTACTGAGCCGATTATACTATTAACAATTAGCCTATAGGCCTATATATCCCCATGTCAAAACTAAACAAAGATATTAAGGTATATCTAAGCTTCCAGTTAAGCACATTACAAATCCATGCATTTGAATGCTTGACATGGAGTCATCTATTCATTGCTGCAAGTTATGTCAGTTTGAAATATGACTGGTACACTCAGTGTAGGCTACTTATAATTAAGTGAGCTGGCATAGGTTTCCCCCTCAGTCTAGTGATGTGTGAGGCAGCATGTGATCTCAGGCAGGAGAGCAAATAGATCAAAAGATGTTTTCTGACTGTTTCTGGGGAAATATCAATTGCTAAGGTCACTTCTGCGTAACTCAAAGTTTGTATGAAGTTATCAAAGGGACAAATGATCAGAAGTGAAGCAAGCTAGTAAATAAATGCATGTTTTCCTAGTCTCTGCACATCACAAGCCCAGCACGTCTAATGGGATTACCTCCTTTGAGATTGTCAGGCTTCTTTGGCACTTTACTAAACAGTGAATCACTTTCAAATCAGTTTGTGGTTACAGACAGAGAGCTTGCAAGAATTAATTTGAGCTTTGGAGAATGTCTGGTCGTACAGTCGCTTTGGGACATTTACTGTACGTATGATTGAATAATATAAGTGTTGTTTACAGGCACAGTAATCGTAGTACTAACCTTTCCACTGATGTCCATATGTCATAATGGTTTGGGTTTGTGGTTTTGTTTTCACAGAAAACATTGATCAGGTGGCAGTGCAGTCACTGCACAGAAACTGCATGTAAAAGTATGAAGTCAGAAGGTGTGACTTTACTATTACAGCACTGGTTGTATACATCCGATGTTAAATGAAAAGGATATGAAGGGCAGGCAAGAGGGACAGAATTTTTTTTAATGTGGAGAAAGACTGATCGCTCATTAAAGATCTTCTTAACAATGCATGAACTGAAAAAAAACTTTATGTCAGATTAGTTTGATTTACATGAATGAAATGATGGCCCTCAGTGAGCTAACACTCTGATAAGACGGCCATCTGTGTCCCATTTAGCATGTCTCATTTATCACTGGAGAGTTTAAACTGTCCACCTGAACCAGTCTGATTCTTTTGGCAACATTTTAAACTCAGTACAAAGAAGTAAACCCAGTCAAGACTTTATTCCAGCTGAATCACAGACGCCTTCTGCAAGATGCAGGAAGTGCATGGCATGCATCGACTGATGATGTCATTTGTCATCTGCTATCAGAGCACAAGGTGGCCTTCCAGGGAAAAATAATAGTAAGCAGTAATGCATTTGAATGACTTTGGTTCAAGCAATGAGAGACAAAAGCTTGCATTTACTATTAAAATTAAAGATTTTTTTCATAACGACCAGTGTGGATGATAAAATCGAGGATAAATCATTAGCACAAAATTTTATCACAGAAATCTCAGTCCGACTGATTCAATTAAATGTAGTTTCAGTAACATAATGAATGCAAACTGAGTTCTGATCCAAAACCTGCTATCTATGCCTCCTGATAAAAGGGCAGGTTGTTGATGTTTGTTGTTTTCAAATTGGATAGGAGCAGTAAAAGTGTAACACCTGTAGAATAAGATGAACATCAATGCAGTCCAACCCTTAAAATAAGTTATCACTCTGATCTCTGGCAGAATTATTGGAGTGTCATCCCTCGGTTTTTAATTCCTCCAATCTCTGATAAATAAATATAGACATCTAACCAAGTTAGTCTTGGAAATGTTTCATAAATTTTACAGCATAAAAATAGCTCTGCCTCATGAACAGAATCTATAATATGATCAAATGACTTCTGGATGTCCTGTATCATAATCCTCTATCATCTTCCTGTGCTGATTTGAGTAAACTGAACTTGTTCTGATTTGAGTAAACTGAACTTGTTCTTTTTCTATTCAACATTCATTTTGTACTTCATTCTAGTCATAACCGAAAGCCCACATTGGCATCACGTGTGTAAATAATGTACATAACCCCAGGAGCTGCATGTGACAGAATACTACATCTCTCAAAGCATCCATCCATCCATTTTCTATACCCGTTTTATCCTGTCCAGGGTCACTAGGGTCTGCTGGAGCCTATCCAAGCTCATCACAGGCGAGAGGCAGGGCAGGGGTTCACCCTGGGCAGGTTGCCAGTCTATCGCAGGGCCACACATATACAGACACATGCATACTCACACCTACGGGCAATTTAGAATCACAGATTTACCTAGCATGCATGTTTTTGGACTGTGGGAGGAAGCCGGAGTACCCGGAGGGAAACCTTGCAAGTACAGGGAGAACATGGGAGTCGAACCAGGAACGTTATTGCTGCGGGGCAACAGTGCTAACCACCAAGCCACCATGCTGCATCTCTCAAAGCACCACCATGGAAATTGATGTTCCCCAGCACATTCTGAAACCGATCATGTTAAGTGGCTACTTTAAAATTCTAATTCAGCCTTTTATGTTCACATTTCCATGCTCTTTATTGCCTTAATTAGTGAGTTGCTAATAAAGACACGTGCCTCTTTATCTTGGGTGAGTTGTGCAGTAATAAATAGACTGCTGTTGCTCTGCTGCGGCTTTGTTCAGGCTCTTATCAGGACAGACCTTGAGGACTATATGAAAGAGGAAACAGGGAGTAGAGGAAAGGCCCTGTCCTCACCCCGGTGTTTGGAGTGTATTACCTACAGTAGCTCACAGCTGCCCAAACACAGGCAATCATGACGAACTTGCGACCTCCGGAGGAAGGCCAAATGATGCTGAAAGTTACTTATAGTTTGGTGGATGTGTTTCCTAAACTTAAAACAGCTAAATGTACCAGATTGCTTGGTGTCATCCTTGTTGGTGCATCTGTTAAGTCAAGACAGTCAGGGAGAAAATCTCATTTTCTGGCTTTTTCTTTTGTGTGCCCTTAATGGTTATTAGTCATTGTTTCAAGGATGTGTATCCTTTTAAGGGGATTTCACTATGCTATCTGTAGCCTACCCGATGAAGTCATCCTCTAGTCAGACGTGAAGCAGAGCCAAAGAGTTGCCATGGAAACAGGCTTGGTAATATCATTACCCCCACCTTATCAAAGTATGAAGGCAAGTAAAACACATAAATCAGCCTAGATTTGTAGCAGTCAGCTGCAGGGGAACTGCCTGGGCTTGGAAGGATGCATTTCAGGCTTCATGTTTTGGAAAAAAAAAATGCATTTTTATTTTTGCTCTAAATTTAGATGAGAACTGCCAGACACTTCCCTCTTGCCTGACCTATTTGCTGTGGGTGCATTGCCATGAAACATGAAGGAAAACTAACACTCACAAGCCACTGAGGGATGTTTTATATATGTGAACCGTTTATTGGGCAGCTGAACATGCAGGAGCCCAATCGGTTGTTATACAGTATACAGTATCTCTGAGTAAATCTTGTCCCATCTGATTACAGGGCCAAGAGCATGATCATAATTTTTATGGACAGGATTTCTAGGCGTAGCCAGGGACGGGAAGGGATACGGTTTAGGAACCACAGGATTTCATCTCTGCTTTTTGCGGATGATTTTGTCCTGGGACAACTGGCCGGGACCTTCAGCATGTGCTGGGGCGGTTTGAGGCCGAGTGCGAAGAGGCGGGGATGAGAATCAGAACCTCCAAAACTGAAGCCATTCTCTGACGAAGGGTGGCATGTCCTCTCTAGGTGGGTGAAGAAGTCCTACTTCAAGTGGAGGAGTTTAAATATCTCTGGCTCTTGTTCACGAGCGAGGGAAAGATGGAGCGTGAGATTGACAGACGGATCAGTGCAGCGTCCGCAGTTATGCGGTCGATGTACTGGACCGTCGTGGTGAAGAGGGAGCTGAGTCGAAAGGTGAAGCTCTCGATGTACCGGTCAATCTACGCACCTACCCTCACCTATGGTCATGAACTTTGGGTAATGACCGAAAGGATAAGATCACAGATACAAGCGGCCGAGATGAGTTTCCTCCGCAGGGTGGCTGGACGCTCCCTTAGAGATAGGGTGAGGAGTTCGGTCACCCGGGAGGAGCTCGGAGTCGAGCCGCTACTCCTTCACATTGAGAGGATCAGCTGAGGTGGCTTGGGCATCTGTACCGGATCCTCCTGGACGCCTCCCTAGGGAGGTGTTCCAGGCATGTCCCTCCTCCCTAGGGAGGTGTTCCAGGCATGTCCCTCCGGGAGGAGACCCCGGGGCAGACCCAGGACACGCTGGAGTGTCTCTTGGCTGGCCTGGGAACGCCTCGGACTCCCCTCGGAAGAGCTAGAGGAAGAGCTGGGGGGAAAGAAGTCTGGGCATCTCTGTTAAGACTACTGCCCCCGTAACCCGGTAACGGATAAGCGGTAGAAAATGGATGGATGGATGGAGCATGATCATTATTATTATTATTATTATGATGATGATGATGATGATGATGATTATTATTATTTAAATTTTTACCATTTTGTACATTATATGTACAGGTGAGCTACTTTATATGTTCTAATTAACAGACTTTCAAAAATATTTAATTGCATTTATGTTAAATTGCCAGTCATGATGATGATAGCTTACATATCTTATTTATTCATCACATGGCCTCCTCTAATTGTAATACGATTCTTTTTTTTTTTTTTTTTTACTTCTCAAGCTTACCGGGGGTTTTCAGGAAGTTTCCACGTCGGGTCAACAACATCCCGACAATAAGAAAGGAAATTAAGTAATTGAAGGGACAGTACAAGCCTGGTTTTTAACATGAAAACACAACTCACACACCTTGCACCTCCTCCATGATAAGTGCCATTAGGGCTCGTTTACAACTGGAATATCAGTCTTAGTTCATATTCAGTGGATCTTTCACATTTCATACTTTCTCTTTAGGAGTTTATAAGCAAAATGAAAGCCGACTTGAGTAGTGTTTTTTGTTTGTGACGACAGTAAGCTGATGTAGCAGGAAATGTGGGGCGAGCGATAGAGGATGCGTGTTTTTTTTAAAGATGACTTCGAACTGCATTCAAGTGCAGGATGTTGTGGTTTTGCTGCAACCATCAGGACTCCTTGGTTGTCGTTGTTGCACCGGTTCGTATGTGAGATCCTGGCACAGTCGCCTAATAATTCTGCCAGATGTTAATGTGTCAGACACTGCACAGGTTCACACAGGTTCATCCTCAGTAAACACACACTTTAATATTTCATGAGCATTTTCACTTTCATGTTTCCATTCTGTTCAGCCAGGCTTTTTCTTTCTTACTCATCTGGCATTAAATAGATTCCCCAGAGCAACGTTGTAGACCAATTTGTGGCATGCTACTTTTCTCAGATGAGTGAGTAAAGAAATAAATAGATGTACTATGTGAGGCTGAAAAAAGGGAAGTCTAGCTGGGTACCACTGCTGAACTGCTGATGTACCGCAGATGCTCATATCTGACGTTCTGCTGAGCTTTGACATTTATTTCCCCTTTGTATTAATTTTCCTAAGTGGCCTCTGATGGATGTTGCTCCGAAGAGAGCCTCAGCTCCTCATCACCCTGCATGTTTACTTCCAGCACACTGTTTATTACCACTGGCTAACCCAATGTCTATATGTCTGTCCCTCCAAGATGGTCCTGCTGTGTTGACTGCGTTCAGGATAAACCTGCACTCAGGTACGGGCAGATCAGAGACTTCCTGTCACACCTGTCTGTCCGTCTTGTTGTCATCATCATTTTCAGTTTTCCTTTTCTTGAATTTCATTACAGTCGAACTTGCTTCTGCTGCTTTCTGTTTCACTTTTGGTCCACAGTCTTCAGGTTTGCCTGTTGATTAGATTCAAATGTGCGTCTGCTCAATGTCAGCTTCCACATCTCATTTCTTAAAAGTAGGGTGTCCTGTGTTTATGGCTGAAGGGTCAGCTCTGCAGTGATGTATGCACTCATATGATGCAATGAGGTCTGTGTGCATGAGGTCTGTTTTAATTATCTTCTTTGTGATATATACGACCTGGAAGTATCAAAGTAGCAGCAATGGTAGCTGATCTATAATTATCTAAACCCTAGGCTTTGATGCCTCCTTTATTATCTTCTGAAACATGGAAAACACTCAACCAACCTCATCAAAAGACAATAACTCATTTTACGTAACAGTTTGTGTTGCTGCGACATTCAAAACAAAGCTTTGAATGATGAGTCATGAATACAAATTTGAAACTAGTTTTTGTATTAATGTGATATAACATATCCTTCATGACACAACTTAACAAGAACATTTTATAATGTGATCAATCTGCTTTTTTGGGGGAATATTATTTTGAACATCTGCAGTTTCAGCAGCACAAACCTGCAACATAGATTAGCGGATGCATCGTGCGATTTGTGTTTTGCTTAAGAGTTTTTAAGTCCTAACATCCTTCTTGAGCCTCATAACATTTTCCAATAAGGTTAAGTTAATGTAACCTTTGAAAATAAGAAATATGGCAC
The DNA here is from genome assembly GCF_033807715.1 of Cololabis saira. Classification (NCBI taxonomy): domain Eukaryota; kingdom Metazoa; phylum Chordata; class Actinopteri; order Beloniformes; family Belonidae; genus Cololabis; species Cololabis saira. The sequence goes on along the minus strand of NC_084588.1, from coordinate 27,912,098 downwards.
TGCAGGTTCAGACATTTATAGTGTCACCAACGATAATTACTGAGGCAGTCTGCACAGGAACAAAGAGCATCGAGGAGCATCCAGGGAGGGGCGATCAAATAATGGAGCCAAAGTGATAGACAATCAACTAACAGGACACAAACACAAAAACAAGACCAACACGGGAAGCAAAGCCAAGAGAGGAACATGACGAGGGAGGACTTGAAAATTAAACAGGAAATGACGAGTAAATATCCCAAACCATCCAAGATATACAGTAGGTCAATCCATGTCTGTATGATTGTATTTAAATGCTCGAAGTCTTCAGAGTTGTTATCAAAGTAAAAGTAAACATTGAAATAATCTAAAAGAAAGATAAAACTGTTTTTGCGGTAAATATTCACACTTCAACCTGTATGGGCCTTATACTTACACCAACACATGACCATGAGTATCTCAAACCCAAAACGGTTGACGAGGAACATGAGCTTTCTAATTTTTTTGTCTGTGTGTCATGCAATATGTGGTGTCCTTCTGTGTCTGGATGTGTGGCTGACACTTTTCTTTCACATCCTCTTGTCAGCCAAATTTGAAGCTATTGGCAGACGATCCTACTCGGCCTGTGGGGTCGTTGCTGTGGGGATCGCCCTGGTCCGGGTCGCTGCTCCTCTGCACTGCAGCCGGCTGTGGTGTGGACCGGGCGGTTTCTCCACGGTGACGCCCTCATTGCTCATTGGTGGGAGAGATCCTGGCTCCTCCAAGATATCGTTCCTAAACTCACCAGCACAGTTTAGAAAAGGCGGGCAATGGCGGAGAGAGGGTTGAATTGAATTGAAATTTTATTTCGAACATGAAACAGTAGTGAATACAAAACAAAACAATAATAATCAATAATAAATAAATGTAAATAAGAAAAGAAAACAAAAATATAAATAAAAAAAACATGCATCCACCATAATTAACATGCTCGAAAAGGAGTAGGAAGAAGTAAAAACTTAAAAGAACGTATGAAGGTGCAAACCAGATGTTGGTGGCGGGGGGTAACGTGTGTGTGGTGTGGGGATTGATGTGAGGATGTGTGTGAAAATGACCTGATGTGTGTTTTTAACCATGAGTATATGAGTTTTTATATGTTGGTGTTAATTTTATTATGTAAAGCACTTTCCGCTACTGTGTATGAAAAGTGCTATATAAATATTGATTTGATTTGATCCAGATTGAGAAATACAGGTTTTATTTTATAATATATGCTTCAGTGACTCATTTTGGGCAACACCGAAGAGTACCGCAGTCCTGACAGCTACATATGCTGACATGGAAAATAAAACTGCTGACCTCTAACTGTGGATGGCATCCGCTGGTGCTGAAAGTTGAGACTTTTTTTAACGTTCAAATGCAATCACTGGAAAAGGATCTGAAAGTTGAAACCTCAACAAGTTGAAGTGAATTAGGTTTCAGTGATTCTTCTGAGAGGAGGTGGACTTCTTTATTGTTAGATGTACCTGCACTTTCTTCTGGGAGTTTTATATATCGAAAAGTCTATAGTCTTTATATGTTAAAAGTCTCCTTTTCTGATTTATTGGATGCATGCATTGTAGATTTCCTCCATAGATCTCTTTAATAATTCATAGTAAAGGATCATGTCTGACCCTGAAACCGATCAGCCCTCTCTGCCCTGCACTGATCCTTCTAGTGCAGGTTAAGCAACCCTTAAATCTACCCATCCTATCCAGTTTTTGTCCTTCCCAAAATCATAACATCTTCAGCTCTGCCACCTATAGTTTCAGACTCTCTTCTGCATCCAATGTATCTGTTAATATGTCACAACTCCAGTAACATTTGTGGTGTTTTTGTTTGTCAAACCTTCATTATTCTGAAAAGGTCTGTAAAGGAAAGGGTGATGATTAACACGTTGCAGGCCAGTAGTTGTCCCTGTCTGTCGCTGTGTGGAGTGGCGTGCAGGAGTAATATAAATGTATATTTATCATATGTTTGTCAATATAACTGATATAACCAGCAGAGTAGTGACAGTGAAATGATGAACACACGCTTACCACAGCGACTCAGAGTTATAATAGTCAACCATTAATGGTGTTGAAGAAAATTTCATTTCAGTCTTTTGTTGTTTTCTGTTTTAGTTTTCTGAAGTTGCAGTGTGTTGAGTTCATACTTTAGTGGGCCTCTTTTCGCCTGAAAGGATGATGAAGAGAACACTGTGGCCAGTGTTGTTTTTTTATGGTTTAGAGATGGGGGCATTGATAATATTACATAATTACAAATCTGTTTTTTCCTCCCGGTTCTGAATTGTTGCAGAAACCATTCATTTTAACCAAGCAAAGAAATAAACATGACACTGGGGTCTTGAAATACAAGCTTGATATTTATACAGTCAAAATTGTAATAATTAATTGTGTGTGTACTATGCTGGCTGCTCCCACGAGAGATCACTTCTGTGGACCATCCGTTTTTCCATTTCTGCATTTCCTCCCTGTCATCTAAATCTTCTCTTCGGCCGTCCTCTCCTCCGCCTACCTGGAAACTACAGGCCAGCACCCTTCTCCCAATGAATCTAACAGCTTTCCTTCGTACATTTCCAAAGCATTCCAAAGCATCAGCTGGTTTGATGTGTTTATCTGTTAGTAGAAAAATGTCATGTTGGAAATATAGCTCTCAGTTGTGTCCCTGGCTATATATATATATATATATATATATATTTACATACAAAAATATACACTCACCGGCCACTTTATTAGGTACACCTTGTAGGTGTATGTCCTTTTCGAGCCTTGTGGCCCATAGAGCCGGTGTTTATCTCCGGTTTCTGTAGCGCAAACAAACAGGTGGTAACCACCCCCAGGATGGGACACTAGTCTATCGCTGGATACTTCCCCTAGCAAAGCTAGGTACCCATTCATACACCTGGGTGAAGTGAGGAAAGCCGAGAGTAAAGCATCTTTCCCAAGGATGCACAGAGTGACGTCAGTGCCAGGGTCCGAACCCACGACCTTCGGATCCTGAGCCTGAAGCCCCAACCACTAGGCCACTCCACTCCGCTAGGTACACCTTGCTAGTATATATATATATAAATTATTTTAAAAAATCATTATGACAAACAGATGAAGATATTCGTATATTTCATGTCAAAAAATAAAACATTTACTTCGTAAATGCGACTTATAATTTAGGAAACTCATTCAGTCTTTGGAAGTTAGAAGTATCCGCATTTCCATAACAGTTTTGATGAAAAGTTATTTTGTTATCTTGTTCAAAATAGAATGTGAAATGGCTTATTTTCCATTAAGTTATGCTTGGGAACAAAGTCGTGTTTTTCCTTCTCACAAAAAATCCTTCCAAGAATAATGGCAATGGATGTCCAGAATCTCTTCATTTTTGGTCTGTAAATTTCTATTTGTTCAACCACAATAGCGGCCATTTTTTTATTACTCAAACCAGATGTGGATTGTGACACGAATTGTCACAATAAGGCAACCCCTTAAGATGGATACTTCTGGGAGTTCATTGATTGAGGTCTTATGATTTCAATCAGTGGATTCAAAACTTCAGGATGACTTGTGCAACCTTTGGTGAATTATGCAGGGTAATAGATTTTGTCTTTTTGCGCTTCATGGGATCAGATGTAAAAATTTCTATTACAGTTAAACAAATTGTTCCCTTTTAATTGCCAAAATAAAACCACTTCAAGTGAACATAAAAGTTTTTATGTTTTATTGTTTTTTATGTTTTTTTGATTGGCAATTATGGGACCTACTATCACCTACTATCACTCTGATTTACAAGTTAATGACAAACTATCAAAAAGCTGGCCTGCTGCTGATCAACACGCAGGCAAATGTCTCATCTACTGTCAGGAGGTAGCAGGCTCAGTTGGGTTTATAGGAAAAAAAGTGGGTTGAATTTTACACAAACAAATAATATACTTGAATTTGTTGTTAAACTTGCCAGTGAATGAGCACATTTGCCAGTCATTCTCAGAGTCTCAGAGTTTCACAACAACACATACTGTTGGCCTTTTGCTTCTGTTTGCTCAACCCAGGCTTTGATAACTGTCTGCATGCAATTGGAGTAAGACCCAAAAAGAGAAGAAATAAAAGTGAGACTAAAGAGGAAAAAGGAAAAAAAAGGCAACTGAAAAGAAAGAAAGAAAGAAAGAAAGAGAGAAAGGACTCAGCTGCACAGGCAGACATTCTTCCCATCAAGGCCTATGGAAAAGTACCTGAGTCATTTAGCTTTTTGATACTTGAGGAATTCCTGCTCTCCAACTGACATGGCTTATTTTCATTCCTTTTTAGTGAGTGTCTGTGATCAGGCTTCCACATGGAGACGTCACCTCCCCTCTTTCATTTGCTCAGGCTGCTGCTGCTCAGATGATCTTTTCTAATAAAAGTTGGCTGACTGAGTGGCTGGTTTGAAACCACAAGACTTTTGTGTTCTTTGTGCGTGTTTTTTTTTAGTTGGAGGCTGGACTTTTGGTAACGCAGCGACCCCAGTCTCCAGCTCCTCCCCCTCTCCCAAGTCTCCATGCAGCCTCCCCCACAGGAAGTGTTGCGTTCCCACCATTCAGTAATAACAGAGGAGCAGGCAGCGAGCAGGCAACGAGCAGGGCTGTGCCACATGAGCACATTCCCTGTGCCATAGTCCGCCATGCAGGGAGAGGGAGCCCCGGCTGAAGTGACGTGTCACATTGCCTAACTGTGTTTGTGCTGTGGCCTTTGTTGCTCTCTCTCTCTTTCTCTCCCCCAGTCCTCTTTGGCCCACACTGGCCAACGAGGACTGGGGAATTTTATTTGACTCCTGTTAAAATTAGGTTTTCTCAGATGATTGCAGTAACTCACCTCACAGGGACGGAGTAGTTTCGCACACCACATACTGTATCCTGCGTGGATTTAAACTGAGTTTACCTGGGTCTAGCTAAATTACTGCATGTCTTTGCAGTGAATGGAGAATACATTATCAGGATACTATTTTTAGATCTATTATTTTTCCTCACCTCTAGTGTGCGGATGCATTTAAATAAGTGATGTATGTTTGCAAAAAATAAATCCTTAAATTATGTTTCCTGTACAGTGAAACAATGTAAATGTACACAAAGAACGATGTTGAACCAGGTTCAGTTGTTTTTTTTTGTGCTGGTGATTGTGTAGCCACACAGTAGCACAAATATATGGGCTGTTAAGGACACATGACCTTCTGAGACATGGTGCAGGAAAAGGAAGGAAAGAGAGTCTGTGAAGTACTCAATAAAAAAGATGCATGCATGACATATGGACGAATACACACAGCTGGATTATCCGGTTTTGTACCCATGTGTATATATATATATATATATATATATATATATATATATATATATATATATATATATATATAAATAAAATATAAAATTACTTTTTTTTTAAATCATTTGTATTGTTTTGTCTTGCAGATGAAAGCAGTGGAAATGGTGTTGGTTCAATGTCTGCTGACAGATCTTCGCTGCCTGGACACACAGAAGTGAGTTATGAAGTATCTTCAGTAGGAACCAGCATGGACAGGAGTTGGATTAGAAGTTAAATACAGTTCCTCCGTCTGTGTTTTGGACATGAAGCTGTAGTTTAGCAGCTTTAAATGTCAAAAGGGAAGGAAAGGCAGCTTCTCCTAAAGTGGAGAAATATCTGCCAGCTCCAGTGTTCCTTTTATATCTCACTTGTCCAACTGTTTGTGTGGTGTGCAACTTTTTCTTCTTTTTTTTCTTTTTTTGCTGGATGCCATGACCTATTTTCCTGCTGGTTACTTCTGTTTGATTTTAAGCAGCTGTTTTCAGTCTTTCTGCTGAGCTAATTGGATGGTCAACCTAATTCCTCCTTCAGTATACCATATGGAATGAGAGGATGAAGTTGCATCTTTCCCAAGAAACTAAATACTGTTTTTATTTATAGTTCATTATATTTTTATCTGTTAAACTGTTGTCTCTTGTTAGCCCGACTTACTTTTTTTGTTGTTGTCACAAGATTGTTTGTCAGTGTTCTGTGCTTCTGTGATTCTGCTTGTTTGGTGTCGATTGACTGGCCTTTGTTTGTTTTTTTGTAATAACCCACGGCTCCGAATGCTGAGTCACAAGACTTTTGATTCTCAAAGAGCTCTTCTAATCATTTCAACAGCGAGCCAGAAATGACTGCTGCTCAAACAGGAGACTGCTGTGAGTCTCCTTGGATTCCAGTGAGAGATATTCAGCTGAGTGGGCGATCCACCCAAAATAACAACACTAATGATATTATGTCTCAGTTCAGTATGACTCCACCATTCAATACTTTATTATTATTTTTTTCCCCCAAAGTTTCTGGTAATGTGTTTGAAGTATTAAACTCTTACGAGCAGAGCTCACGCCTTGGTTACAAGGGTGTCTGTTAGTGGATGTCAGGGTCTGATAAACAAGGTGGGTGGAGCTTAGAAAACGGCCAAACGTGTTCTACAAAATAGTCCTGCAAACCTTGTGAGCATGAAAAATAGGAAATTAAGGGGAGAATATAAGGTATGTAAAGAATTTAAGAATACACAGTCTAATATTGTATTATTCATGTTTGGATCACAGTTTAGAATTACACTGAATTACTGTATACTATACTATGTTCAAAATAATGCTATTTTACTATTAGTATTGTAGCAGATTCATTATAGTGTCACATATATTTTAAGTCAGTCCATGCAGTCTGATTGGCTTTTTGATCTCCAAATTGCATATTTTTTTCAGCAGAACACAACCAAGTTTTAAAGTAAAACAGCTACTATGTTATGACATCAGTTGTATCGTTTTAGACCAAATAGTGCTTTCACTTCAATTACATATCAACTTCATATTCACCATTTTACTTTTCAAACTTCATTTTTGACATTTTACATTACATTTAGCAGATACTTTTATAAACTATGCTAGATGTTTTGTTATAACCTATTAATTTTGAGGCAGAACATGTAAGTCATAATTGACTAGAATCAAACCATTGATTCTTGGCAAAATTTCCCATCAGTCTTGTGAAATTCAAACATTATAAGTGTAAATTAAAAGTGCTAAAAGTTTCCAGCATCAGCTAAAACAGCTCCCAGCACCAGAAGAAGAAGCTTTTGACATTAAAGGTTCAAACGACGGACCGTACAAGTTGTAGTAGCAGATCTGAGATTGTTAGCATGTAACAGCTATTTTAGTGTAATAATAGGCTGCAACAGAACAGCAGCAACATTTTTCTGTCTTATCTAGCTTTTCAGCAGTCAACATGGTTGTTCCCAAAAATGTTTTAGAAGAAACATTATCTTAGTTGCTTTTCAGCTGTATTTCAGCATGTGGAGGTCAAGTGAACATCTCTGGTATCTGTGGTAAACTGCAACTATTCCCTTAAGTCTTTATATACCGTCTGTAACACCTGTTTTATTGTGATCAGCTTTTTGTTCTACTGCCTTGTCGGTATTTGTTGTGCTGCATTTGCTTTTTTATTTTTATTTTATTTTTTCTGCTCTTTCAGAAGCTTTTAACCACTCTTTTGCTGTTTGTTTTCATCCAGACAGACAAGCTCCAACCAAACAGAGACACCGTGTTCTTCAGGGACGGACTGCGCAGGATAGACTTTGTATTGTCTTACGTAGATGATAATAAAGATGAAAGGAAACAAGTAAGTTGGTGTAACAGAAAAGTGACTTTTTTTTTCTTTTACTTGACTAGTTCAGCATTTTACAGTGCAACTGTGACGCAGTTGACATTATTACACAATTTGTATCCATATGGCACCACATGGCACTGCACTGAGGAAGTGAGAGTCAGCATGTTTGTGGTCTGAAATAATGGTTCAAATGAGCAGATTTAAAATGATACTTTATGTATAACAGGTTAATAGCATTAAGGAAATGTGGAAGACAGAGGAATAATTATGTAAGTGTGAAATACAGGTGTACAAATATAAACCGTAAATGTTGATATTTTTGACAAGGACACTGTGAATCACGTGATTACTGGTCACGTTAGGAAAAAGGAGACATTGTGTCATACAGTGAAGCGCCGGAGCTATGTTTATAGCAGACACCAAACTGAGCCAGAAATGGTAGACTTTCAACATTTGTGTATGGTAATATTATTAGAAAGGAAAATAAACAACTTTTAAACCAATTTTCACGTCTTCTAGGGCTCTGTGATGTGGATATAGCACTAATACTCATAAAACGTCATAAAAGTAGTAGTCCTTTAGCATCTCCCCTTTATTTCAGCTGAAATCATTTCAGGAATATTGACCGTTGTTCAGCATTTTTTCTCTTTTTTTGCCACAAAGTCAGAGAAACGAGCCAGGAATCTTGTTTGAAGTAATGCCATCAACCCACCAACCACCTACTACTGTGTAGGTTTTGAGATCAAAAGTGCAGACTGCTGCAGACACACATCATACCAAGCAGGTGTCGGCCACTTATGTGTTCTCCACCAGGGGTTTGTGTCAGTGTGACTTTCATCACACTACCGAGCTGGAATATTAGTCCAAAACAAACCTAAGAAAGAAAACTTACTGTGAGCCTTAGAAACAGTTAGGTTGGTGTGTTATAGGGATTATAGGGAGTTATTTCTCTGTTTGCCTCCTGGTGGAGTCATGTGTGGCAATAAGAATGAGGCGGAAGTTTAACGTATTACTCGTCTCTAAAGACTTCAACAAGTCCTTAACCTCAAGTTCCCGGGGTTTCCAATCTGCTGGGATGAATTGGATGTTTTCTGAGTATCATGTTCTTCATGAAGATCAGTTTGTATGTTATCAGTCTAATGTGTACTTGTTTCATGTTAACATTAGACTGATAACATACAAATATCTCTACTACATTAGAACCTCTTTAAGTCTACTATTATATTTGAAAAATCATTTTATTCCAATTTATTACACAAGAAATGTGTTGTCCCCCCAATCCCCAAACTTTCTCTCCTTTTTTGTGTCAGAAGCACTCCGTCCTCTCATATCTTCTTTGACCCCTCCCCATACTCCACTTGCAGCACATCCGTTTGTAAAAGTCTGAGTTGTAACCCAACAGGGACCAAGAATAAACTCCCAAATTCCTTACAGATGAGTCTTGTTCAGCTGCCTCACATGGGCTGGTAGAAAACGATAGGGATATTAGACAGCAAGCTCATGTGGGTCCGATGTGGCTCAAATGCTTGTGGTCTGTGTTCATCCGCAGGAAAGGAGGAGGGAGTTCGAGGCCAACCTTCAGAAAGCTGGTCTGGAGCTGGAGACTGAGGACAAATCAGTAAGCAATCCAACCGTAGAGTACCACCGCCATCTAGTGGATAGTTTTCTGAGACGCATTAAATTATATAAAAATGCCTTAAAGGGATGCATGACTTAACGCCTGACTCATCATTACCCCATGGAGCGTAACAACATCAGTGACTGAGACTTTTTCTTGTATCAGGACTCCAAAGATCAGAAGACATATTTCTTGAAGATCCACGCTCCGTGGGATGTCCTGGCCACTTACGCTGATGTCTTGAAGATTAAAGTTCCCTTCAAGGAGAGCGACATTCCTCATGGCCAGGAAGTCCCGCTGGAGTGGCTCTCACACCCGTTTCGCCTGCCGGAGCACATCATGCATCCACAACCTGATTACTTCACCTACCACTTCGACAAGTCCAAGACAGACTTTTTCCTCATCAATGATAAAGATACATTCTTCCCACCATCCACGAGAAACAGAATCGTAAGAACCCAAGAAATGCCTTCATTTAAAAAAGAAAAATGGTTTTAGACAATAATATTTTTACACATTGAAATAATTGATACTGAACGATTTGTGTAGATGCATGAGGATTTTAGGGTTTTCTCTGCAGTAAATCCACATTTATTGTCATCAGGTGTTTTATATCCTTGCTCGCTGTCCGTATTACAACGAAGGGCGGAAAGAACGAGAGAAGACGGGAATAAAGCGGTTACTCAGCAACGGGACCTACACAGCGGCCTTCCCACTTCATGATGTAAGGCGTGTTTGTTCAAGTACCCAGCAGCTTTTAGATGTGGCTCATCCTTCTCTGAGACATTTTCTTCCACATCTGTGTCTGTCTGTTTTATTTTGCACTTCCTTTTAAAAAGGCTGATCCTGCAAGATTTATGAGGCGATGGATGAAGTTTTCCCAACCCATTTCCATAATAAGCACTTGGTATTTAGGCTTTCTAGGGCGTATTTAGCTTCTTTTTTTCCCGTTTAAACTTGCTAGTGCATTTAACTTTACCACATCTGAAATAATATATTCCTTCTGCTTGCTACATTAATTATTTGATCATGACTCATAGTAACAGTTTTTTTGTTCACCCTTTATTTACTGAAGATTCGTTACGCAAAAAAGAAAAGTAACTCAAAGTTTTTGGTTTTTCTTAGTAGAAAATAGTTTTTTTTGTTTTTTTTTATGTTGTATGTCTTGCTATTGGGTCTAGAGCCTGTAATAAAGTTTATATATATATATATATATATAAAGATTTTGAGCAATGCCGATTCTGATAAAAGGTTCCTGTGGTGTCTTTTGCTCCGCAGCTCATGTAACAGTATGCCTTTTCTTACAGTGTCGATACTGGAAAAGGGCGAGAAATGCCGAGTGTGAAAGCGAGCGCTACAACCTGTACAAGCACTGGGCCAGGTTCCTCTGCTTTTACAAAGAGCAGCCTCTGAACCTCATCAGGCAAGTGCAAATCATCGAAACACTGGTGTATCCGGTTTCCATCCCAGATTTTAGATTTCATTCTTGGTTGTTGTTGTTTCAGGAAGTATTATGGGGAAAAGATCGGGATCTACTTCGCCTGGCTGGGCTTTTACACAGAGATGCTGTTCTTTGCGGCTGTCATGGGTCTTATATGTTTCATCTACGGGGTTCTCAGTTACGACGACAACATATCAAGGTCAGTACTGCTAGTTCTGCAGCAGCTTGGTCTAAGTTGTATGCACCTCAAATATTACACCAGGGTTATTATGCCCAGTTTTTACTGAGACTGTTTCAAAAAGCTCAACTTACCGATCATCTTAAGAGAGACAGTATATGGAGCTAATGAACTGTGTAACGCCAGTATAACGACAAGTACTTCTCTTGGTTTGTTTTTCTATGTGATTCAGTATTATCAGAACCACCAGGTTTAATCATTTGAATATCCAAGGATGTTTTGTCAGACTGCTCAGACTTTTTCCTTTTGTGCTAAAGACACTGAGAAGCACGGCTCATAGTTGGTACTTCTTGTATTTAACTAAGTACAGCTCAGTGTCCACCTGTGAACTGTGGCAGCACAGCTCTGTGTCACATCACCAATATTAAAACAACACGACTTGTGGGGTGTTTGGTTTAGTGACGTTTACTAGATCAAAGGAGCAACATTGAATACATATGTTTTTTTCTTTTTAGCAAAGAAATATGCGATGCTGAGATTGGGGGCAGTATTGTCATGTGTCCTCTGTGCGATAAAAAGTGCCTTTTCTGGAAGCTCAACTCCACTTGCCTCTCTTCCTGGGTAATTATTTCATGATTTTCCTGCATGTTTTTAAGTTTTAAAGCAAACATCGTTTGTTTATAGTGCACACGCAGAACAAAAATCACACAACCTGGGTACCACCAAAGTTATAATGATGTGTGTAATGTAAATAATAACAAGCTACAAAAGATTAAATTACAAAAAATAGAAATTCAAAAAGTTTTTTGACATAATGTTTCTAAAATCATAAATTACAAGAATTACTTTCCAAGAATAATGTTTCAAGACAGAAAATATATTCAACACAATACCTCTTAATAATAAGTTACTTGCAGATATTTTTCTAGGTCTTATGATTATTTCTTATGTTGCTTCAAAAGAGTAAGAATTTCTCAATTTTGTATTTTCTTTTAGAAACTGTAAGCTTGATGACTATACCAAGTCAAACTCTTTATGGTGCACCTCACCTCTCATATTAACAGATTACTTTTTCATTATCATATCACAACATGATCCTGGTATAGTTGCATCTTTACACATTTAATTGAATACTTTTCTTGTGTAAGATTATGATTTTTTCCCTGTAGAGATGTGAAATCATCCTGCAAAAACACATTTCCAAACAGGTGGAAGATCTGGCAGAAGAGCTTACAAGTGATCAGGTCATTTTAGTTCTTAGAAGTACAGATGAGGGAGGCATCAGTTTCAAAATGAGCACATATGAAACCTTTACTCTGTAAATTAATATATTTGGTACCTTCAATAGCCAAATGTACAATGAAAAAGTCAGAAAAAAAGCTGGAAAGTTTAAAAAAAAGTCTAATGATATTCTCATATATATACTTTTTCTGTTTTATTTTTTACATTTTATTACAAGACATAGGACGTTACATTAATAGAACAATACAGGACAATAGAAGTTAATGGAAGACAGAAATAATATAACAGTTATAATATTATGTGAAATTCACTGTAAATCACTACTTTCATTTACATTTTACACAGAATTACGGGTGACATGCATACACTCTTACATGTGTATACTTTTCTATGTTCATAAATGAAGTCACGTTAAATGTAATAGGAAACAGTTTTTGGGTCAAGCCCGTTTAAAGATAAACTGCAGCCTGCTGAGTGACCAGTATGCTGCTCCGTTTACACCCAGCACGCCACCTCCCATCCTTTTCCCATGAACTTCTCATTTTCCATATTCTCTGTTCCAGCAATCCCATCTGTTTGACAATGAGGGGACCGTATTCTTCGCCATATTTATGGGGATTTGGGGTGAGTGTCAGTCTGTGCAGTCTTTGTTGTGTTTGCCTCGTGTACGAGATCCAATGAACCTTGTTGTGGGACAGATTTTCACAGTTCAACCTTTTCACACGGAAGCATTCACGTCTGTCCAAAATTCATCAGCCCAGAAATAAGATTTGCCAGCACAATTACGTTGTTATGTACCAGCAGTCTGACAGCTTGCCAGCACCCTGTAAACCTAGAGTGAGTCCTGGCTCTGCTGAAACATAATCACCCTTCAGAACCTAAACACAAGCTCTTCATCCCATGTTAGCATGAACAGACACTAAAATCATGAACGATGCTTCCAAAAAATGTACCATCTAAAGGTTTCTCACACAACCTCACTTACTTCTGCACTGAGATTGTAAATTAAGAAATCAGGGACCCAGCAACACGTGTATCATGTCAAGGAACTTTAAAGTTTGACCAACGTGTTTCAGCTCTGCAGCCTTCAGACAGCTGAGTTAGCAACCATAGTTCTCTGTGGAGAAATGAGTTTTACTAACGGTGATGGTGTCTTCTGAAACTGTTTGGCAGTAACTCTGTTCCTGGAGTTCTGGAAGCGGCGCCAGGCCCGGCTGGAGTACGAGTGGGACCTGGTGGACTTCGAAGAGGAGCAGCAGCAGCTTCAAATCCGCCCGGAGTTTGAGATCAGATGCACCAACAGGAGACTCAACAAGATTACACAGGTACGGCAAAAGCTGCTCTCGATGAGACATTTCCACGAATGTTGGATGAGGTGGCAGCCAATTAAAAAACACGTTTGATCCTTCAGGAAATGGAGCCATATCTTCCCCTCACCAGCAAGTGTGCTCGCTTCTCCCTCTCCGTAGCCACTGTTCTCTTTTGGGTAACTAACTATTCAGCTGTGTGTGTGTGTGTGTGTGTGTGTGTGTTTCTGTGTGCCTAGTCGACCGCTTTACCTCTCCTATGTGCTCTTCCCAGATTTCCCTGATCCTGGCCTGTATTACCGGGGTCATAGTGTACAGGCTGGCCGTGTATGCAGCCTTTGCTAGTATCATTAAAGACCCGTTGAGGAAGATCCAGCTAGTGGGCAGATTCATCACCCCGCAGCTCGCAACTTCAGTCACTGCTTCCTGCATCAACTTTGTCATCATCATGATCCTAAACTTTTTTTATGAGAGGGTGGCCGTCTGGATCACTGATATGGGTAAGGAGAGTTCCTCAGACCAAACAATACAGCCACGGCAGACGTTTTCCACTGATGGGTATGTGGTGTGTTCATCAGCACTGTGTGCCTCCTGCAGAGATCCCCAAAACCCACCTGGAGTATGAGAACAGGCTGACCATGAAGATGTTTCTGTTCCAGTTCGTCAACTACTACTCCTCCTGCTTCTATGTGGCCTTCTTCAAAGGGAAGTTTGTGGGTTATCCTGGTGAATATAAATACATGTTTGGCAAATGGAGCAAACTGAGGAATGAGGAGGTGAGTTTTCTGGCCTTTAATTGAACCACAACATCTTTTACTGTGTTTAAGTATAAATGATGAACTGAGATGGATTTCTTTAAGTAAACATCCCTATTTAATAAAGTAGATGAAGATGTGTAACTTTGCTTTAAAATGTAGTGAAGATAATAAATCACAGTTTAGTTTATCACACAAAGTAAATACTTGTCCTATCCCAGTGTGATCCTGGAGGATGTCTGATAGAGCTGACCACACAGCTGGTGATCGTCATGGCTGGGAAGCAGTTGTGGGGGAACATTCAGGAGGCTCTGCTGCCGTGAGTCCCTTTAATCTGAACTACTTACTATTTGTCATTGTTGCTTTATTACATGCACACATTTCCAGATTTCCAAAAAAGGGTCAACAGATTTATTGTGTCATTACTTATCCGTGTTGGTTCCCACTATGTGGAGAAGATTTTCATGTTTAGATCAAACGGGCAAGAAAAATATGTCAGCAAAATAAAGAAGCAGAGGGTAGATATTTTCAAAATAAAACACCGGTCGTGACATAACTGGTGCTCTTTCTTTAATGATATTGGCAATTTTGATGGGTTTCGATTTCTGTGAGTTTTTCTTAAAACCTTTTTTTCTTTTCTATTCCACTAACGTTTTGGAGTTTATGTTTTGTTTTTGTATTTTTCTCAACATTCTTGGTTCTTCTAGTGACGCCTGTGTTTTGACTAGTTTCATCTTTGACTCAGTTCCTGTGTTACTGTTCTCAAGGGTCTCAGAAATCCCCATAGATTATATAAAACAATGGACGAAGCATCCGGTCATGTGACCCGTTGGTGTCTGAAGACTGGTTTTCTGCTTGTTTCTGAGTCATCCCTGCTTCTCGCTGCTCCCCTGTGTGTCTGTTTGTATATTTCTCTTTATTTCATCCTACAGAAAGTAATCTGCTGTCCTTATATCAGTCGTCCTGCTTGTCTCTTTGCTTCACCCCCTTATTTTAATATATAATATAAAAAACTTTTGTTTGATTCCTCTTGTTTCCTACATTTTGGTCCTCTGTACCGGCTACATACCAATTTATCTTCTATTCATTTATCGTTATCACTGAAAAATCAAAAAGTGCAGAGAAAAATCTCTGTTTATACTTCAAGTTTAGGATGTTCATGATTTGAAGATTTCTCACTTATTCTGTCTTTTCCTCTCCTGTTTTTTTTGTTTGTTTTTAATTGGGCTGTTGAATGTTGTGAGTTATCACTGATACAAACATTGGGCTGATACAAATATCAAGGGTCCTAGTTCTCAGTGTGACACAACATAAAAATGATATTCACTAGTACAACATGTGATTTGTTTTCTTGGACCTCTTGACAGGTTAATGCGTAACTGGTGGAGTAGCAGAAAAGGACGGCACAATCCTGAGAACCATTACAGCCGCTGGGAGCAGGATTGCGTTTTGCTGAACTTCAGCCAGCTGGGCTTGTTCTACGAGTACCTGGAGATGGGTGAGATACTTCTCTTGTTTGGCTTGAAGATTCAATAAATTATCAATTTCAAGTGGCATATCTCCGCAGACTAATTAGAGTATATTATCTGATAACCTTCAGCGTCCCTGTGATTCGATTTCCGCCACTTCCCTCTAATCACAATCTATCCGGTCCTATTGCATGTCATTTCAGTGATCCAGTTCGGTTTCATCACTCTGTTTGTGGCCTCCTTCCCTTTGGCCCCACTCCTCGCTCTGTTCAACAACATTGTTGAAATCAGGGTGGACGCTTGGAAGATGACCACCCAGTTCAGGCGGCCGGTGGCATCCAAGGCCCGAAATATCGGCGCTTGGCAGGAGATCCTCAACGGAGTGGCTATTTTATCCGTTGTCACCAATGTGAGTTTCTGTTAACAGATTTTTACTTTGTTCTATTCTAATGTTGGATTGATCAATCTTGGCTTGTGTCTTGTCAAACTAATAAAACTTCATATTCAGCCTAAAACTTACAAAAAGCTAACGTTTGCTACAGGATTTTTAAGTCATACATGTTTTATTGACCAGCATTTGTGTTTACTTTGGGTCCAGGCTTTCATCATGGCGTTCACCTCAGACATGATCCCCCGCATGGTGTACCTGTACGCCTACGGTAAAGACGCCAGCATGACCGGCTACGTCAACAACAGCCTGTCAGTATACAACATTTCACAAATACATCAGGACAACATGCCGGAAGACAGCTGGTATTACAACACCACGGAAACCTGCAGGTACCTGTATTAGAGCCTAAACAGTTTGCTTTTTTGCTTGTATTTGTCCACATGACAGTTTAAAAGGGGTTATCTGAGGTTAAAAAAATAACAAAAAAATGTATGTGCTTGACTGTTAATTATTTTTGTCTCAAATTCAAAAACCTCTGGGATGCCACAACCCTGTCACTGTTTGTGTAATAACCCAGGCATGAAAATATTGCACATACATGAGGTGTTTTGTTGTGCAGAGTTCTGCAGATATCACTCTATTTTATATCTTCACTTCACTGTCTCTAAAGTGGGTACCACAAATCAACACTGATCTTAGAAGAGCTAAACTACATGGATAAGTGGGCTGATGTGAAGATATTTCATTAAGACTTTAAGAAAGTGTGTAAGCTTATAAAAAATGCATAAAATGTCTCTTTTAAAGTTGCAATTATCCATATTTTTTATTAACAACTAGTCAAATGATTCTGTGCAGTGAGGCAGGTTTTCCTCATCGCTGCAGAGCCTTTTTGAACCTTTTGGTGATAATGGTGCAGCACTTTTGTTATCTGACGGCAGCAAGAAGGTGATTAAGTAATAAAAGTTTTGTAAACAACAGTTTTTAATCAGATTGCGTGGGGCATATCTTGTACAAGTGTTTAGTTTTTTTTGTATCTGGATAAAGTATGCGATATGTTCTGACTAATGTTTTTGTTTCTTCGTCCTTTCTTGGTTTCTTTTTCTGAGCACGTATGTTTTTTAAAAGTAGTTTCTAAAGTTTGAATTGCGTGATAATGTAGTAATGTGAACAAGTACCACCACATGTTTTATTTAAATGTAACCAATTGTCTGATTCCCCTCTGTGCTTGTTGTTTTGTGCAGATACCGGGACTATCGTTACCCTCCCGGTCACCAGAGGGAGTACACTCACACCATGCAGTTCTGGCACATCCTAGCAGCCAAAATGGCCTTCATTATCATCATGGAAGTAAGACAATACAGCTTTGTTCTTCTCCTTACTCAGATAATTCATTCTCAGAATCAACGTGGTGATTTATTACGTGTGATAATTCTCCCTCTGCAGCATGTGGTCTTTGTGGTGAAGTTCTTTGTGGCGTGGATGATCCCAGATGTCCCATCGGAAGTCCACGCCCGGATTAAACGGGAGCGTTATCTGATTCAAGAGTACCTGCATAACTACGAGGTGGACAGACTTAAACTCCAGCTGAGCAACAGTTTAATCACAGAGCCAGTGTCAGAAATGTCTCTGACATTAGACAAGCATGAAGTTCTGTCTGAGTGCCTGTAGACACGCCGCCCACACCTCTAACTAACCAAACCAAGAGAAGACAAATCTGGGCGTTTTCATGCACTTTTCATCCGTGAGATAAAAAGAAAGACATTCCTTTAATTTTGAACAGATGTTGACACTTGCCAAGAGTGCTCCTACTTTAGGATCTATATAGATGCATCAGAACAAAATGAAATCGTTCTGCTCAAAATCAACATTTTGCTAAAGTGATGTTTTTCTGCGCCATGAATATGCTGGAAGATGTGATGGAAAGCCAAAATGAAGTGCAGCTGTCGTTTCCACTCTTACATCATATAT
Organism: Cololabis saira; assembly: GCF_033807715.1. Classification (NCBI taxonomy): domain Eukaryota; kingdom Metazoa; phylum Chordata; class Actinopteri; order Beloniformes; family Belonidae; genus Cololabis; species Cololabis saira. The sequence goes on along the minus strand of NC_084588.1, from coordinate 27,894,101 downwards.
ACATTCAAATTCTTTCAAAATGAAAGAATAACCTCTGTATGCTGATGGAGCTGAAGTATGTGATGCTGAACACTGTGAATTGTGGGGTGTATAGAGTCCATTGTGATGTCTTGTAATTAATTTGATTAGAAATAAGGTAACGTGGTATATAGAAGGTACATGTCAGCGATAAAGTTGAAATGCTCAGACAAATGTTTAAATGAGAGTCAAAACTTATAGTAACAGGTGATCCTCATTCTTTGGACAGCTTAGCAATGTTTCCATTGAAAATGGTAGCTACACAATGTCCACAAAAACACAATGTGTTATTTTTTTTACAGTATTATGTTTAGGGAAAAGCCCTCTGTAAAATAAATAAAGTACCCCCTCTGCACTGCAGTGAAAATGTAACAATCAAATGTATGGACTTTTTCATTCATTCCACCTTATGTTCATCATTTGCACGTGTGTCTCCAACATGTCACCAACTCGCTGCATGAACAATTTTGTAATTCTCACAAAAAGACAAGAATACGTCCGAAAAATATTGGCGGATCACGACAGAGCTAGTATTGATCATGGTGAGCTTTACTCCTCTGAGTATCCAATAGTTGGTAGTCAGATTATTCATGTCTGTGTATCCTTCGTCATTTCAGAGGTAAAAAGAAAGGAGTACTCCTTGTAGCTCAGAGTACGTGCTACAAGCAATACTCAGAAATAAAGAAAGATTTTGTAATTCATCATGCTGGTTTCAAAGCGTTGTAGATATAAAGTTCATTTTATTTATGTGTTGTTGTGCCATTAATTTATTGATCTGCTTAAGTTTTATAACCTGAAGAGTTTAGTAGCTCCATTACTCTCATTTTATCATCTTATTTGTCTTTCTGATTTCTTAAGTCGTTCTTCTGTAAATGGTCATCAAGTAGATATAATTCAACAGTGCTTCAAATAGTTTTAATTAAAACTATTTGTATTAACAAGGGACCAAAAAAGTTTTTTTTTTAAATGCTAAAGATCTTATCGTAGCAGGAAAATGAGTAGTTGTTTTTCTTTGCTTTATATGGATAATTGATCAAGATAAAGTGCAATTAATTCTCTTTTTTCTTAATATTTCGAGTCATGCTATATTCAAATCACTGTTTAATTTACTATGTATATGGTCATTAGTCTGTTTATTAACAGGATACTTTGACAGTCAAAATCCAAATTAGACTTCTAATCTCAGGATGAAACATCTTCTGTTTTTTGAGCATCAAATGTTTCTTGTACATGTAAAACCAGTTCAAACGAGATCCCAAAAGGTGCATGATGACTTCCACAAACCAATGCCTTAAACGTCAGTGTTTACTTGTTTTTCTATTCTTTTGTAATAACAAATTTCCTATCTGAAATCCAAGCCTGTTTCATATCATATGCTGCTGCTGGTTGTCATTTGCAATGTTTTGTTTGTTTGTGCATGAATGTAGGTATTTTGTTGCATTGTGAGTTGACAGCATCTTATTGAACAGTAAACAAAAACTTTAAAAAATAAAAAAATAAAACAAATGGATTGTTTATTTGTTTTTTGTACCCCTAGCTTGCAATAATACATACAGTAAATACAAATATTTGACAATCATTTGAACTTTATGTTCACAGATGTGCAAGATAAATTGCTCATGAATGCACCCACTAACACTTTTTAAATGATTTTCTTGTGACGAGTCGAGCAGTCCCTCTTCAGTCCAGAAGATGTGATGTCTACGACTTTCAAAAATAAACTTAATTCATCCCATTACAGGACAGTTTTCCACTTTACCTAACTAAATCTTAAAAAAGCTTATCCGAAGAAAAGGCTCTTATATGTGTGTTGTTGTTTTTTCCACAGACTTTAGTTTAAACTACCATTTGCGTTTTGCAAGAAAGAAAAATATTTTCAATAGTGTTTCTGAGTCCATGCAGTGATTTCCACCACAAGGTGGTGTCTGTTTTTAAATTTAGTCACAGATCCTGAAGATCACTCCTTTCATATTTGGGTTATAGTTTTGCTCCTTGCAAACAGATCTATCTGTTGTACTGAAAATGTAACATGTATCATGTAGGATTACATAAATGATAGATTTATCAAATTGTTGTCAATTACTGTAAGATACAATGTGTACACAGCGTCTTTGTACCAGTCATGATTCTGAGCTTCTTTTTTTTATTTTCACTGAACTATTCCAGTCTTCTTTTCCACCTACACCCACAAACATGTTTCTGGCATTAAAACGATACAACTCTGTATAAATATTGAAGCAATATTGAAATCATGGCTGAACACATTCTGATAACACTGAAATAAAGAGTTACACCCATCGGAGTTTCTATATAGTGTTTATTCCACCCACACAGGCCCAGGCAACCCACAGATAACTATAAGTGAAAGAGTGATAGAGCACTGTTCATCATTTTATATATGAGAGGCAAAGTTATAGAGAGATGCATTAAAAAACCAGAGAGATTCTTCATTATCTGTTTCAAGCTTTTTCCACTTCAACCTCGTCTCAGCATTTATATGCTGCAATTTAATAAGTTTTAGAATTTCAATCATGTGCAATGGAATGTATTTTATCTCTACATTTTAAAAAGGGTCCAGGCTTAAAACAAAACAATAGAACTCTGAACATATCTGCTCCTTAACATTGGAGCAGATATACTCTGTGTGCTAGAAATTTTCACTTCACTCTTGAAAAAGTGGAAAAGTGGTTAGAAAGAGATCCCCAAACTGGGTTCTCAATAATGTCTCTTAAACTCACATATCAGATGAGCAGAGGACACCTTTATCCTTCCAACTATCAGATAAGAAAAATTAGAAAACATGACAATATTCTGCCCTAAAAGGCTCAAACACAATTAAAATTCCAATGTCATTTAGAAAATATCATATATGTGTGTGAAATGCAAGGAAATAGCTGTCCATAATCAACAGATCGGTTGAAAAAAAAACATTAAAAGTTTTAAGCACTAAAGTGTAAGACTTTCAAACATAACCACCAGGTGGCAGCCAATACCCACGAATGACAAGAAGAGCAGTGATCGGTCTTCTTCCCTTTTCATCCGTGATGAACAATATTTCTATCTTAAAAGTGCATTATTATTATTATTATTATTATTATTATTATCATTATTATTATTATTATTATTATTGTTATTATTATTGTTGTTGTTGTTATTATTATCATTATCATTATCATTATCATTATCATTATTATTATTATTATTATTATTATTATTATTATTATTATTCCTTTTTCGTAATATGCTAAATTTGGTCTATTGAACGATATCTGCCAGGATGTTATCTTATGTTAGGATGCAAGGATGTGGTTGTCAGGGGGACGAGAGTTTCGAAGATGCTTAATTATTGATGGATTCCTCCGTCGGGGAGAGGCGCCTGTGGGTTGGGGTGGGGGGGAGGCTGGTCCACTCCTGCTCATTTGGTTTCCATAGCACCGCCCTCTGGAGAGCTGCAGCTTTCATTTCTGGCTTTACTTTCCTTGATTTTTATAAAAAATATATTACTTTAATAGGGTAATAAATTGCACCATGCATCTAATCGAAATTGTTCCATATCTCACATTGTACAGGTTATGAAATGTCCTTGAAGTATAACTCATTCCTTCCAACCTCCAACAAATGTTTTACTGTACCTATATAAATGTTCCTAAATATGTACAATCAAGGGTACAATCATATGAGTTATAGATTGAGAACACGGCCTTGGTTGCTGGAGAGCAGCTGGCCAGCTGTTGGACTGAGCTGCTGTCGCTGACCTCGGTGCTGAACACGACGTCAGATCAACCTGCGCTCACCACAGGAGACACCATAAAGCCTCACTCTCTCTTTGATTTATTGAAGCCACTCCAAATGCACACCTTTGTTTCGTGATCTTTGACTTTTCTTTTCCTTTTCCTAACATTCCCTCCATAGTATAGATCTCTTTGTTTTTTTTGTTTCAAGCTCAGACTGCGCGACTACGTTGGCCATCAATTTCCCTCGGTTTCGTCGCAATGGCACTTGGCGCGGCTGCTGTACGGCAGGCGGGAGCTGCGCTGCTGGAGGATCACGGCGCACAGCTCCACTGATCCACCTTCCTTAACAAAGGCTGTTTTCGCCTTAACTCTTTTCGCTTCAGCACTGAAAATTAAGCTCGTCTTCGGGATCGTCGCTTCCCTGGATTCAAGTTCTCTTTAACTTCTGCTTTCTGCTTTCCCCGGTTTGCCGCTGCAGTCGGCCATCCTGCGCTGCAACATGACGTTGAGGCAGTAACATTATTTTGAGAAAAACAAGCAAACACAAAGAAGCGGGATATGTCCATTAAGATGAAAGCCGTGGAGGGGCTCAAGGAATTTGCGGGGAAGACTATGGGTCATATGTACAGGTAGGGACAGGTTTGTGTGTGTGTGTGTTTGTTTTCTTTCATGTGAAATGGACTACGTTTTATTGTTATCACTTATACTTTAGAAAAGATTTACAATAAATGTGCGCAGGCCTATGGGTCATCGAAAATCATAAAAATCTACTAGTGATCTCTAGTCACGCCTCTAGAAGTGAGCGCTAATTATGCAATCAGATGTCGCGCGCCTGTGCACACGTGTGCGCGCTTGGCGTTTGCAGGGCTTTGGATTCCGCTGGACCCGATGATGGACCTGATGATGGACCGATGCAGGACCGATGCAGGACCGATGCAGGGGCCTGTGCATGAATCTTATTGGCAGACAAGTTAAGCGGGGACACGCAGGCCGAGCGACAATCATTTTGAGATTCGTTCATATAGTCTGTGGATCATTTTCATAGATCTGTGTGTATAATGACAGACCTAGCCAGACTTTTTCAACGGATTTCATTGGCTTTTTCATTCTATTATAAACGTCCCAACATTTACAAGCTCTCATCTCATTTGTAAGATTTGCAGCAAGAAAGGGCCTTTTCTCTTGTGAATTCACCTTTTATGTCTCACAATCAGATTGAGATAATACACTGGTTGATTCCTATAAATATAGGTTACAGAAGCATAATAAATCTGTACTGAAGCACAATCCTGCTTTTGCATTTTCCAATTTTAAAATCAAAGCTTTTATTTTAACCATAGACACATCGTATCATTTCTTATTATTTTACCTAGCTGATATATTTAGCACATTTCTTCAAAGAATTTACTGAAATCGGTTTGATTCTTTTTTGTAATCAATATGCAGCCTCACGAACATGAAGACGACGTTCCTTAAAAGAAAAAAGAGAAAAGAAAAAAAAGAGGTGTTTGAGGAAAGCCCGCAGACGCTTGTCTGCAGACTGGAAGTGTTCCTGAATGTTAATGAGTGAAAGTGAGCTGGCTGCTGCAATGCGGTACAGGCATGTTCATCTGTTCCAGCCGTCAACGCTCAACTTTATTTGCTTATTGACACATTGTTCAAACACGGTCGCGCGCACACACACACACACACACACACACACACACACACACACACACACACACACACACACACACACACACACACACACACACACACACACACACACACACATAGTACTCGGCCCATACTAAAATATTCATGCTCAATGTAAAGAAAATTGTATTTTCTGCTGGGTAGCACTATTTAATTTAGAACATAAGGAACATATGTTACAAATATTTGAGGAGGACTCAGCAGGAAGTATTTTCCTGCCTGACTGTTGCAGGGTGATGGAGAAAAGGCAGAAGCCTGGGGATGTGATCCAGCTGACGGAGGACGGGCGGCCTCGGGAGGCCGCGGAGAAGAAACCCCCGCTGTGCGACTGCAGATGCTTCGGCTTGCCTCGCCGCTACATCATCGCCATGATGAGTGGCCTGGGCTTCTGCATCTCCTTCGGTATCCGGTGTAACCTGGGCGTGGCCATAGTGGGCATGGTCAACAACAGTACCATCCACCAGAATGGCAAGATCATCATCAAAGAGGTGTGGTGATGGCAGACGCGCACCTTTACTCACCGCCAAAAAATAAAAGGGGGGGGGGGGGGGGGGCTCTGACAACTCAAAGACAAAACCCCTGTTTCCAATTTAATGATCAAAATAAAATGACAGCAAAACATTTGTATAGCTTATAACACGTAAGGCCCATGCTCGATCAGTCACTTCATAATCACAATACATTTCTAAATGGGAAATCACATCTTGTATATTTTAAAAGGTCTAAATATACAATTCGGACTGTTATGTGCGTAAATGCATTGGTCTATTTACTGACGTTAGTTTAATGAAACAACTTTAAAAATGCATACATATACAAAATGCACATCCACTTTAAAACGGTGGTACAGTCCTTTCGTTTTCCAAATGTTTTTCGTGTAAATATGCTATTTATTTTTTAATGACTTCCCGAAGGCAAAATAATCGTCCTCCAACAATAAAATCAGCGTTTTGGGTTTCATTCGGTTTCTTTGTTTGCAATTATTTATAAAGGCCTATGGTTTTTTTTTTAAAGGGGGAATTGTGTTTATCAAAAAGAAACAAATAGTTCCAAGCCAGTAAATAAACATGTTTTCCTACAGATTAATTCATTTTCTGAAATATATATTAGCCTATATGGTGATAATAAATTAAAATCTGCAGCGTCAACATTTTGATGCTTTTCTTTCTTCTTCTTTTTCTTTTTTTCGCTGTTTTTGTTTTCCTCGTCATCCACCAGAAAGCCAAGTTCAACTGGGATCCAGAGACGGTGGGGATGATTCACGGCTCTTTCTTCTGGGGATACATCGTGACGCAAATCCCGGGAGGATACATTTGTTCAAGGCTGGCGGCAAACAGGTAGGCCGCAGTGGCAGCCGCTTATACATGCAGAATGGGATTTATTTTAAAATAAATGTCTGCGCTGGTTCTGTGTGACCATACTTCCATTTTCTGTTTTTGTTTAACGAAAAAAAAAGACAATATCCATGTGGACATTGTCTTTTTTTCATTGTCTTTTTTTCTTTTTCAATAAGAATCCGAGTCAAGCAAATCTTAGGTGCTAAGTGGGTGTTGATCTTTCAGCAGAGTGGCTATGGAGCAGCAGCCAGGGAGCTGTGGGGAGGATGTGGGGAGGAACACGGGGCTGCAGGCCTGCAGCTCCCGCTGTCAGGGCTTCATGCCACCTGTTAATGAGCTCCCGGAGGGGGGCAGGATGCTCTGAGGGTATAAATACCCCACACTTGATCTGTTCGCAAAAAGGCTTTCATTCTCTTGAGCACTGCCAGTGCGTCAGTCAATATGACGTAAAACGACGGTGCACAGGTTGAGTTTTGACTAACTGGTTGCTATTAACCTATGAAGAAGGAAAAAAAATCACCAAATGCTATGGCGTTCATTCAATGGCAATGGCATCAAAGCCAAACAGTCATACACTGCAACTCCATATTTTGGGGCCCATATTCAGTAGGCTGCAGGCCTCCCTCTTTGTTCCATGTTCCTGCTGTCAGTTTGTGTACCATCCTGTTGAGTGGCAAGAGGGTGTGATGGACTCATTTGGTCTCGGGCCCAACAGTAGTCTCCACCGGATTAGGATTTACCCCCCACGTGCAGATGAAAGGGCTCGCTGTTGATGGCCTTGGCTCTCTTGGAAAAGAAAATGAAAAAACGTTAGGCCATCAAAATACCCTGCATTTAAACAGGGAGCATGTTTTGCTCTGAATCTTTTTACGGCCTGCCTTACATTAGAATACAAGGCGGGAGACGCCCGGCTACAGATGGAGGTGGAAATGTGGACTTCTTTTCCTGCAGAATTAGTCACTTCTTCACAGAAAATCCTCACAAGTCGACTACGCAATGAAAAATGAAACGATAAATTACATTGTTCAAAAATACCACTTTTAATGATGCATAGGTGAGACCGGTTGCTAGGCAACACGTGCGCACGGAGGAGGTCGTTGACGGGCCACTGCTGCCGCTGCCGGCGCTTCAAATATTAATTTCTATGACGACAAAAGAGCACGTGCTCTGCAGGGCCAATCATATCCGAGGACAAATGACGCCCCCCCCCCCCAACCCTTCACGTGCTCTGCTCAGTGCATGGTTAAGGGGTTTATAACGTGATGCTATTTCATCCTTCTTATTCTTCTTTAAATAAATGAATAAAACAGAATCAGTTTAGACACAAATGGTTAGGCCTTAATGTATTAAAATTACTACAGGGCAAATATTTCAAATTAAACCTCTCCACAAAAAATACAGATACAAAGCTATATTTTGTCGTATAAAAATGATATGTCTGTGCACCACTCCTTCACTTTAAGCAGCCCCAATCTAAATATTCTTCATTTGAAACGCATTTTTATTCCATTTCCAGGGTATTTGGGCTGGCCATTTTCCTCACCTCGACTCTCAACATGTTAATTCCCTCCGCTGCGAGATCCCACTTCGGCTGCGTCATTTTTGTCCGGATCCTACAGGGACTAGTGGAGGTAGGAGCGTCCGCGCGGCCGCCTCATCTCATTTGTTTTGAATCATGCGTCATTCTGAATAGACGTGTGGATTTAATGTGTCGGACACCAACACTACATTTATTCGTATCAATATTGTGGCATAAAGTCGAACCCTCTGCAAATTCCTCTCCAGCAGAAAACCGAGGAATAATTGTTTACATATCGGGAGCAGCAAGAGGAAACACGATATGAGCATGAGCACTATTGATCCAACTATACAGTTTGTCTATGTTGGAGCTCCATCTGGTCCAGCCGTTTTTTCCCTTTCACATGTTGTATCCTGGTTACACAACAGCCTGAAACAGATGCACAATACTCGTCACATCAAAACTTTGGATTCAAATGCAGCACCCAGAAATAAGCCTGTTGATTACAGATGTCAACAAATAGTAAATTATATTACATGATCTATTGAATCCTTGACACAATGTTGAGCATTTTTCATCCAACTTGTCAGATTGTAAAATTATTTTAGTAAAATACATTCACATGGAAGCACGTAAAGGCTTGATGGAAGAAAGACATAATATAGGTTATTATAATTTAGCATTTTGTCTTTGTTCAAAGAGAGGGCATGCACGTTTGACATCTGTTTGTTCAAATTAGTGCTGTTGAACATTTAAAATAGGTGTACATGCTTTGCTCTGTGAAACACTCATCAGCTCCTCAGTTTGTTCATGGTAATCACAGGGCTGGAGATGGTAATTCTTGTTAAAGTCTCAGAGTATATTTGCTCAGATTCAAAACAGGAGGGATATTCCAGATAGATTGTTAGTGCATATTAAACTCAAATGAGATTGAAATGAAGGTAAAAAAATGACGAGTTGTTGTTTAAAGCCTTATTCACTGGAATAGTGTTTTTTAAATATATATACAGTGCAATATTAGCTGAAAACGAATCTATAAATATGGAATATGGAAGTCTGTTTTTATATTATAAAGTGGGTGCATTTGTGTGATGTGTACAGGGAGTGACATACCCAGCCTGTCATGGCATCTGGAGTAAGTGGGCCCCGCCACTGGAGAGGAGTCGTCTGGCCACCATCTCATTCTGTGGTATTTGCCTATTTGTATATATACTGTATGTAAAAAATATATATATCTTTTTTTCTTTTCTTTTTTAAGTGCTCCTATCATTCCTAAACTGGCCTCACAATGGATATGTTGCATGATAAGATGTCCAATCTCCCATATCTCATTGTTTTCCAGGCTCTTATGCAGGTGCTGTGATCGCGATGCCTTTGGCTGGGATCCTGGTTCAGTATTCAGGATGGTCCTCTGTCTTCTACGTCTATGGTGAGGTTCACAGATGAGAGTCTGCATGAGATGAGCACATCTATTGTTGTAGAAGAAGATGAAATGTTAATTTTTTTTAAATAACTGTAATGGGAACGCTTCGGAGAGAAAGTCAAATGAATCTGTCCAGGCAGACTATGCATTGATTTCTCCCCCCTGTTGTGTTGGAGCATCAATAAAAAACCCTCCATCCTTCCCTCCAGACTGGATACAGCTAGCTCTCCTGTCTGGGTTTGGTTCTCTCAGGCATTTTGGCTAACACACTCTCTGTATCTTTACTACTGAGGTTAAAATTAACTATAGTAATCCATTCGTAGTTAACTAAAATGTATTCTGCCTCAGGCACCTGTCTACCCATGTCTTATGTTGTTTGTTTGTCTGTTTTTTGTTCTCTTGGACGGGCTGTACTGGAAAATCAATTTCCCTTCAGGGATTAATTTAATAATTTAGATTAATTAGTATTTTAATTTGAATTTGAATTTTGAATATGCAGGGTGCTTTGGCATGTTCTGGTACATGTTCTGGATTCTTGTGTCTTATGAGAGCCCTGCTGAACATCCAACCATTACTGATGAGGAACGCAGCTATATTGAGGAGAGCATTGGAGAAAATGTCAAGATGTTGGGTCCTGCAGAGGTAACCAAGCTCTTTTCAAACAACAAGACAACAGATACAAATTGATTTAAAACTTTTCTGTTGAGCACCAATCTTTTTGAACATCAGTACAATACTTTTATGGTATATTGTCAAAGAAACAATATAAAGCATGCAATGCACTGAACATCTGCATACAATTTCACCCTTTGTCATAATCTATTCCAGAAATTTAAGACCCCCTGGAGAAAGTTCTTCACCTCTATGCCTGTCTATGCAATCATTGTGGCAA